>NC_092233.1:3430000-3470000 GCF_036320965.1 Panulirus ornatus | reverse complement strand
CACACATGAAATAACAACCTCCTCCCCCCTCATGTGTGCGAAGTAGCGCTAGGAAAAGACAACGAAGGCCCCATTCGTTCACACTCAGTCTCTAGCTGTCATGTAATAATGCACCGAAACCACAGCTCCCTTTCGACATCCAGGCCCCACAGAACTTTCCATGGTTTACCCCAGACGCTTCACATGCCCTGGTTAATCCATTGACAGCACGTCAATATATATATATATATAATATATATATATATATATATATATATATAATATATATATATATATATGTGTGGTGTGTGTGTGTGTGTGTGTATGTGTGTGTGTGTGTGTGTGTGTACTTATTTGTTCTGCATGTTGAATGGAGTTTTACGCTCGTGGGGCTCCATCTCTTGAACATTCTCTATCATGCTGTCTTCATTAACATGTTCTCAATCATCCATTTCTATTCATCAATCGATTTATACCATAAACGCACATATTTACATTTTTCTAGCAATTTTCCTGCTTACTTTCATGTTATGTCCTCTTGTTGCTCTTCTCTAAATCTTTGGAAGAAATGTTCACTGTCTACGTCACAGATGTTTTAAAAACGTAAAGGTTGTGATCAGGTAAATCCTTACTTTTCTCTCTTCAACAGCGGGAAAAGGCAAAGCCTTTGGCCTTTCCCTGTAACTTAACTCTCTTAAATTCTGGTAACATCTTTGTGTTCTATGTCCTCTAGATACTTCAATGTTCTCCTCAGTCTATCTCACTGATGATGGGCAACAGTGTCTTCCACTGTGACAACATCATTTGAACATTATCTTCAGTTCCTCACACGTCTTTAAATCATCCTCAACAAGTCTTCACCTGACTCCCTAAGCCTTGATTAACTGCTCTTTACTTGATTGAATTCCTCATTAATTCGTGGAAATGTTCAGCCCAACGTTGTCCACAATATTGTGTCAAAGACTCGTCTGTTCCTACATTCTTCTCCTGCTGTACTCGTACCTTGCTTGCTTGCTGCTCTACAACCTCAGTTAAGGTATGATTAAGTCTTATAAATGCTGGTTAGTTTGAGATGCGTCCATGACCACGTCACAGCTCATCGTGTTGATCATCTTCGCTTTTTGACATGTCATATTGAGCTTCACTCCTCCCCCACTCTCAACCCTCCCTCTGTATCTGAGGGTGATCGTACACCTGTGTCTTCTCGTTCATCATGATCTACACAAACTCTCTCACCACAGCGCCCCGGGTCCTTACTCTGGCATGACCTCTCCCAGATCAGGGTACCATAGAAATGATTAAGATAAAAAAAAAAAAAGAAAGAAAGAAAAATAAAAGAGAAAAGAAAAAGCAAGAAAAAGAAAAAATAAAAGAAAAAAAGAGAAAAACATAAAAAAAAGAAAAAAAAAATAAAGATAAGAATGGATGACGGTTCAAGATTATGTCTCCTGTTTGAATCAAGTTCCATCGCTTTTCTTTTATGTGCCGTGTGAGTGTGTGTGTGTGTGGTGTGTGTGTGTGGGTGTGTGTGTGTGTGTGTGTGTACTTATTTGTTCTGCATGTTGAATGGAGTTTTACGCTCGTGGGGCTCCATCTCTTGAACATTCTCTATCATGCTGTCTTCATTAACATGTTCTCAATCATCTATTTCTATTCATCAATCGATTTATACCATAAACGCACATATTTACATTTTTCTAGCAATTTTCCTGCTTACTTTCATGTTATGTCCTCTTGTTGCTCTATCTCTAAATCTTTGGAAGAAATGTTCACTGTCTACGTCACAGATGTTTTTAAAACGTAAAGGTTGTGATCAGGTAAATCCTTACTTTTCTCTCTTCAACAGCGGGAAAAGGCAAAGCCTTTGGCCTTTCCCTGTAACTTAACTCTCTTAATTCTGGTAACATCTTTGTGTTCTATGTCCTCTAGATACTTCAATGTTCTCCTCAGTCTATCTCATTGATGATGGGCAACAGTGTCTTCCACTGTGACAACATCATTTGAACATTATCTTCAGTTTCTCACACGTCTTTAAATCATCCTCAACAAGTCTTCACCCTGACTCCCTAAGCCTGATTAACTGCTCTGTACTTGATTGAATTCCTGATTAATTCGTGGAAATGTTCAGCCCAACGTTGTCCACAATATTGTGTCAAAGACTCGTCTGTTCCTACATTCTTCTCCTGCTGTACTCGTACCTTGCTTGCTTGCTGCTCTACACCTCAGTTTAAGGTATGATTAAGTCTTATAAATGCTGGTTAGTTTGAGATGCGTCCATGACCACGTCACAGCTCATCGTGTTGATCATCTTCGGTTTTTGACATGTCATATTGAGCCTCACTCCTCCCCCACTCTCAACCCTCCCTCTGTATCTGAGGGTGATCGTACACCTGTGTCTTCTCGTTCATCATGATCTACACAAACTCTCTCACCACAGCGCCCCGGGTCCTTACTCTGGCATGACCTCTCCCAGATCAGGGTACCATAGAAATGATTAAGACTTGGATGACGTTCAAGATTATGTCTCCTGTTTGAATCAAGTTCCATCGCTTTTCTTTTTATGTGCCGTGTGAGTGTGTGTGTGTGTGTGTGTGTGTGTGTGTGTGTGTGTGTGTGTGTGTGTGTGTGTGTGTGTGTGTGTGTTCTCTCTCTTTCTCCCCCCCCTCTCTCTCTCTCTCTCTCTCTCTCTCTCTCTCTCACACACACACACACACACACACACACACACACACATATATATATATATATATATATATATATATATATATATATATATATATATATATATATATATATATATATATATATATATATATGTAGAGAGAGAGAGAGAGAGAGAGAGAGAGAGAGAGAGAGAGAGAGAGAGAGAGAATCAATCAGCCATATACAGTAAACTGT
Organism: Panulirus ornatus; assembly: GCF_036320965.1. Taxonomy (NCBI): domain Eukaryota; kingdom Metazoa; phylum Arthropoda; class Malacostraca; order Decapoda; family Palinuridae; genus Panulirus; species Panulirus ornatus. The sequence goes on along the minus strand of NC_092233.1, from coordinate 3,467,123 downwards.
AGATAGGGATCTATCTTTATGTGTATGGATGGTTGTTCCTGCATCTACCTCTTTCATCGCCAACCTACCTACCACTCTACCTACTTACCTACTTACCTAACTACCAGACTACCTATCCACCTAACTATCAGCCTACCTACCCACCTACATGCCTACCTACCTACTTACTTTTCTATCTACCTTCTTACCTACCTACCTATCTATCTACTTTCTTACTTATCTATCTACCTACCTCCCTGCCAACTTACCTACCCACCAGCATACCTGACGGTCTACTTACTTCTCTGCCAGCCTACATATCTACCAGCGTACCTACCTACCTGCCTTCCTGTCTACCTGCCTACCAGCCTACCTATCTACATACCTGCCTGCCTGCCTACCAACCTACCTACCTACCTACCTACCAATCTACTGCCTACGTGCCTGCCTCCCAGCCTACTTACCTACCCACCTACCTACCTATCTACCTGCCTACGTGCCTGCCTACCAGTCTACCTATGTACCTACCTACTTACATAAGGTGTGTTCTGGGAGGTGGAGGAAGGGGGGGTTGGGTGATGCCCTCCACGTCACATTAATCCTTCAAGTGTCGAGAGATAACATCAGCAGTGTCTGGGAGGGTAGCACTTGTGTCGACACATGATCGACTGTACACAGCACTTGTGTCGAGACATGATCGACTGTACACAGCACGGTGTCGACATGATCGACTGTAAACAGCACTTGTGTCGACACATATCGACTGTACACAGCTCTTGTGTCGAGACATGATCGACTGTACACAGCACTTGTGTCGACACATAATCGACTGTAAATAGCACTTGTGCTGAGACATGATCGACTGTACACAGCACTTGTGTCGACACATGATCGACTGTACACAGCACTTGTGTCGACATATGATCGACTGTACACAACACTTGTGTCGACACATGATCGACTGTACACAGCACTTGTGCTGAGACATGATCGAAAGTACACAGCACTGTGTCGACACATGATCGACATGTACACAACACCGTGTCGAGACGTAAAGGAACATGAGAGATGCATGCTCTCTTAATTAGGTTTAGATAAGAATACAGAAAATTTTACTGCAGCATACATAATGATTATATAACCTATGAATTTACACTAAAAAAATTCACACTTATATACCACTGAATACACCAACACACACACACACACACACACACACACACACACATATATATAAATATATATATATATATATATATATATATATATATATATATATATATATATATATATATATATATATATATATATATATATATATATGCACACATGTACACGCATACACCTGCATGTATACAGTGTAGTCTGAATCGGTCAATTAGGTCTTATCAGGCTGCAGTGAGACCCTGCGTCGTAAACCAGACCAGACCTCTTGGTAGAGAGACACTCACAACACGAGACATTCCCATAAATACACGTCACTGTCGCAGCCTTCGGGCTTTAAAACAAGAGGGTCTTCCTGTGGCCTCAATATATATATATCTGTCTGTTTACGGTTAAGTGGGACCCGTTGCTGTCAGCGGAGAAGCAGGACACACGACTTATGGGTCTGGGGGACGTATATGTCCCCCCCAACATACTGGGGGCCAGATATGCAAAACTGGTGTCAAGAGAGAGAGAGAGAGAGAGAGAGAGAGAGAGAGAGAGAGAGAGAGAGAGAGAGAGAGAGAGAGAGAGAGAGAGAGAGAGAGAGAGAGGTACACGTCCTGGGCACAAAATGAATAGCATGACAGCGGAAGAGGAATGTTTCGGTGGCGAACAGATGAGGTGGGGTGAGAGCGTGGGAGAGAGAGAGAGAGAGAGAGAGAGAGAGAGAGAGAGAGAGAGAGAGAGAGAGAGAGAGAGAGAGAGAGAGAGAGAGAGAGAGGGAGGAAGGGAGTGCGGGAGAGGCTGAGGTGAGAGGGTATAGTCAGGGAGCAAGAGGGATGGAGTGAGCTGGCAGAACTAAGAGAAGCAGGGTTTGTTAAGGAAGGAGAGACAGGCCAGCGATGAAAGAGGGAAGGAAGAGAACAGGGAGAGCATTGTAGTGTAAGAGAGAGAGAGAGAGAGAGAGAGAGAGAGAGAGAGAGAGAGAGAGAGAGAGAGAGAGAGAGAGAGAGAGAGAGAGAGAGAGAGAGAGAGAGATGAACACAGGAGGAAGGAAGGAAGGGCGAGGTAACTGGCATTATCGGTTAACCTCTCCTTCCTCCAACTTGTATTCACGTTTCATTCCAACTCGAGCATGGAAGATATTTGACTCCTTCCCCGAAGGTCTCTTTATTTATAAGGAAGTGTGGAAGCCTCTGCACCGCTCTCACCATCAGGTCCGCCTGCTCTTTGGTTAAAAGTATGTTTACCTTTTGTCATATTACCTCTCCTTAACTCGTCAGTTCCAACGATACCAATAATGCTTTTCCTAACGACATAATAACTCTTTTTCGTGTCTCTGTTTTTTCCTTAAACTCCACCTTGGATGGCCCTGCCACGCCCTTCCTCCTAAAACACGCCTCTTACTGACCCTATATCCCTCCCTACGATCTTTTTTTTGGGTAGTCTGAAGAGCCTCCTCTCTCTGGACAAGTAAGGCGTATTGAAAAGAAGGCATCCCATTTTCTTAAGCTTCTTGAATCTCACAGTCTTCGCTCAGATCACAGGTTTGGCTTTCGCAAGGCAGAATCCACCGGTAATATCCTTTCATATCTGGCGTGTATCCGACGATCTTCTTTGAGAGAGTTTGAGGAATCGAATGCTTTAGCTCTGGATATAACGAAAGCTTGATGAAGGTTGTGGCATCAGTGTCTGGTCTCATGGTTCCCTCAGTGTTCCCATAGTTAGCTCACTCACTGGCTCATACATCCACATACTGTTGTAGGATCAGCCTCGCTTTCTTTCTCTATCAACCAGCGATGTTCGTCAAGGGTTTTGTTCTGTCCTGTATGTTCTTCATTCTTTTTATCAACAAATTCCTTTTTCCAGAACCAGATGTAGTGTTGTGTCATTCGCTGATGACACAACACTGCATTCTTCCTCTTTTTTCAAGATTCGTTCCAATTTTTCTTGCTCAGTCGCCCTCTCATAACAGCTGCTTCTCTAAACTCAGATATGAACAGGATTTCTCGTTGGAACAAGCGAAACCGAATCATAGTTAACTATACTAAAAGCTAATTTCTCCCCATTTCTTTTCACACCACTAACCAAGTCTGCTTCTAAGAAACTGAAACTGGGAATCTTATTTTGATGTCGTGAATTCTCTTCTGGCCGGTTACTCTGATGATACAAAGGAAAGATTCTTCTTTTATATGAAGTACTGCTCTCACATGTTGTGTGGTCCTACCTCTACATACTCAACTGACAACTCGTTTGACCACATAAGTAACTGCAACACATGATTGATGTGTGGTCGTTGGTCACTGTGATGTTTGTTTCATTCCCTTCACTAAATTTTTTTTTTACCATATCAGTATCTTTCCTGGTAATTATGACCCGCCCCATTTCAAGAAGGCACACTTTCACTTCCATCACAGTAAAACCTCCACTCTCTCCTGCAAAATAATGATAGGCTGGCTCCTGAAACACCGAACTGAAGAGAACAAGCAACACCCTAATAAAAAATGTGACAACTACACCCTTCTTGCCCTGAACGGTGTGTGTGTGTGTGTGTGTGTGTGTGTGTGTGTGTGTGTGTGTGTGTGTGTGTGTGTGTCTGCAATAATAATGATGGATTATAAATAACGTAGAATTATCAACAAATTACCAGCCGCATTAAGCCCCTCTCCCTCATCTCAGACAATATCTTTAACTTGTGTAAGATGAAGAGATAGGAAGGCTTTTGTATTAGGAGTTTGATGCAGTATTATCAAGATGGTGGAAAATGTCAGTAAATTTGATATTTGAATGTGTGTGTGTGAGTGTGTGTGTGTGTGTGTGTGTGTGTGTGTGTGTGTGTGTGTGTACGAAGGCGCCACTCTCTCTCTCTCTCTCTCTCTCTCTCTCTCTCTCTCTCTCTCTCTCTCTCTCTCTCTCTCTCTCTCTCTCTCTCTCTCTCCCTCTCTCACTTGGGCCGCTGGCTCTCAGTTCACAAGCACACAACCTCTCCCTGTGCATAAGGCTCCACAACAAGTTTCTCACATGATCCGTTCTTCATAAACTGACATATATATATATATATATATATATATATATATATATATATATATATATATATATATATATATATATATATATATATATATATATATATATATATATATATATGGATTTGTATGTAGCATTTATGGATCTGGAGAAGGCATATGATAGAGTTGATAGAGATGCTCTGTGGAAGGTATTAAGAATATATGGTGTGGGAGGCAAGTTGTTAGAAGCAGTGAAAAGTTTTTATCGAGGATGTAAGGCATGTGTACGTGTAGGAAGAGAGGAAAGTGATTGGTTCTCAGTGAATGTAGGTTTGCGGCAGGGGTGTGTGATGTCTCCATGGTTGTTTAATTTGTTTATGGATGGGGTTGTTAGGGAGGTAAATGCAAGAGTCCTGGAAAGAGGGGCAAGTATGAAGTCTGTTGGGGATGAGAGAGATTGGGAAGTGAGTCAGTTGTTGTTCGCTGATGATACAGCGCTGGTGGCTGATTCATGTGAGAAACAGCAGAAGCTGGTGACTGAGTTTGGTAAAGTGTGTGGAAGAAGAAAGTTAAGAGTAAATGTGAATAAGAGCAAGGTTATTAGGTACAGTAGGGTTGAGGGTCAAGTCAATTGGGAGGTGAGTTTGAATGGAGAAAAACTGGAGGAAGTGAAGTGTTTTAGATATCTGGGAGTGGATCTGTCAGCGGATGGAACCATGGAAGCGGAAGTGGATCATAGGGTGGGGGAGGGGGCGAAAATTTTGGGAGCCTTGAAAAATGTGTGGAAGTCGAGAACATTATCTCGGAAAGCAAAAATGGGTATGTTTGAAGGAATAGTGGTTCCAACAATGTTGTATGGTTGCGAGGCGTGGGCTATGGATAGAGTTGTGCGCAGGAGGATGGATGTGCTGGAAATGAGATGTTTGAGGACAATGTGTGGTGTGAGGTGGTTTGATCGAGTAAGTAACGTAAGGGTAAGAGAGATGTGTGGAAATAAAAAGAGCGTGGTTGAGAGAGCAGAAGAGGGTGTTTTGAAATGGTTTGGGCACATGGAGAGAATGAGTGAGGAAAGATTGACCAAGAGGATATATGTGTCGGAGGTGGAGGGAACGAGGAGAAGAGGGAGACCAAATTGGAGGTGGAAAGATGGAGTGAAAAAGATTTTGTGTGATCGGGGCCTGAACATGCAGGAGGGTGAAAGGAGGGCAAGGAATAGAGTGAATTGGAGCGATGTGGTATACAGGGGTTGACGTGCTGTCAGTGGATTGAATCAAGGCATGTGAAGCGTCTGGGGTAAACCATGGAAAGCTGTGTAGGTATGTATATTTTGCGTGTGTGGACGTGTGTATGTACATGTGTATGGGGGGGGGTTGGGCCATTTCTTTCGTCTGTTTCCTTGCGCTACCTCGCAAACGCGGGAGACAGCGACAAAGTATAAAAAAAAAAAAAAAAAAAAAATATATATATATATATATATATATATATATATGTATATATATATATATATATATATATATATATATATATATATATATATATATATATATATATATATATATATATATATATATATATATATATATGCTGATGAAAGGCTGACATGAGGAGAGTTCTTCTCTGAGGATCTGATGAAGTGCCCAGTGGTGTTGAGTCAGACATCCGGCTGCCAATTTAAGCTAATTCCTTCGCATTAATTACCAGCGCAACAAGTTATCTTCCTCTCCAGGACTAGACTTAAGTAGGTTTTTGACTTGTTTGCAATTTAGGAGTCTCCGTGGCCCCTTGAGCATGACGTTATGGCCACTGATAAGGATGATACGACCCTTGAGCACGACGGTACGACCCTTGGGCACGACGATACGACCCTTGAACATGACGGTAAGACCCTTGAGCACGATGGTACCACCCTTGAACACGACGATACGACCTTGAGCACGATGGTACGACCCTTGAGCACGATGATACGACCCTTGAGCACGACGTTCCGGCCCTTGAGAAGTATGGTACGACCCTTGAGCACGACGGTTGACCTTTGTACGTCCCTAGAGTACGACGGTATGACCCTTAGGCATTATGGTGTGACCCTTGAGCACGAAAAGTATGATGGCCTGGCTTTTGACCAGATTCTCCCAAGTCAGGTGAAACTCCAGGCCAATATACTTTAAAGTGGTACCAGAATACTCAAGGGTCGTTCCGCCGTGCTCAAAGGTCGTAACGTCGTGCTCAAGGGTCGTACCGTTATAACCAAGGGTCGTACCGTCGTGTTCAAGGGTCGTACCACTGTGTTGAAAGGATTACACGTGGTGATATCGAAATAGATGACATTACATGTTTGTAATCTGGTCTTTTAAGCGATTGGCAAAGTACAGTAGAACTTCTAAACGTGTGAGACGGGTCGTACTGAACATTTTTATACACAGTCCCTCACACAGTGGTGTAACTGACCTCGCAAATGACATAGAGTTCAACTTTTGAACTGCATTAAGTTCAACGCACCCTCCCATCCACTGCCGAACACCTGATCTATACTTTAACTTTCTGATCGACTAAAACACTGACCACAGTTGAAATTGAAAGACTTATCTAATTACAAGTTTGACTTTGAAAATTCTGGGATTACAAGTTCTAAATAGCTAGAGAAACACCCTCACTCAAGACATGGCAATTTCACAAGTCCTGCCCCCACTGAGCCGGCTCTTGCCTGCTAAAAGCTCGTATCTTCGGGTTAACTTACGATGGGTAGCAATTCACTGCCCCGTTTGTGAAAGACGTAAGTAAGTAAGTAAGGCCACGTATAGATACGTTGCCCCTCAGACACGCATCATCATCCATAGACAATAACAAACTCCTAAAAGAATCTATTAACACAATGTACCAAACTTTTTTCCCTCGAGATGATCAGCACGAAGGAAAAATATAAAAACATTATCATTTCTCAAGACAGATGTGGAGTTGGGCTAATGTACTTACAAAGGCGACAGAACCAGCTAAACTAGTCTCTGGGAATTTATGTAGCTCGTACAATAATTAAACGTGGACTCACAGCCCATAAAAAATACCCCCCTCCCCCCCACCCCCACCCCCCACCCAACTCCTCCTTCTTGATAAATAATTGGGAGCTCGTTTGACCTTTCCGTCTGAACTACCTCGTGTATAGCACTATGAATGATTTGTCTGTTTCGTCTGTGTCTTTCTGTGTCTGCCTGAGTGGTCCTCTGTGTGTGTGTGTGTGTGTGTGTGTGTGTGTGTGTGTGTGTGTGTGTGAGAACTGCTCTCTCTCTCTCTCTCTCTCTCTCTCTCTCTCTCTCTCTCTCTCTCTCTCTCTCTCTCTCTCTCTCTCTCTCTCTCTCTCTCTCCCAACTATATTTCATTTATAACATTATCTTTCCCCCAAGTCATGCTCACCATGACGTTTTGGTTCACTTTCTATTGGCTGTACACGGCGTCTCCAGCCATCTTCATTCTTGCAACTCATCTCCAACATTATCCTCCCTCTCTCCCTCTCTCTTACGAATTTACCCGAATCTCCCACGTCCTCCTCCGCTTCCCCAAAAGATTCAGGTCCTTTCCAACTTCTCCAACGCTAACTTATTCTCTCACACTTCCATGTCCTTTCCCACTTCTCCACAATAGCACTCTCCACTTTAGTCACACTTTCAAGTCCTCCAACATTTCTCCAATACCATTTGCCCTCCCTTTATCACTTGCTCAACACTCCCACATCTCCCACATATCTTCAACACTACCCTCCCCATATCTCCAACACTACATTCCCCATACCTCCAGCATTACCCTTCCCATTCTCGAACACAGTCAAGTCCTTTTTATCTGTTCTAACACCACCCTTCATCCCTTCTTAACCTCTTCAACGGTATTTTCCCTCCCCCAACTTCCCCAACAAACCTAGCACTCCCCACTTCGGCAACGCCATACTTCTTCCCTCCCACTTCTCCAACACTACCCTCCTCCACTTCCTGACACACCCATTCCCTCTTTCATTCGTTCACCACCACTTTCCCATCCTCCATCCCTTATCCTCTACCCCTCTTTTACCATCCCTTCCAGTGACTCATTCCTCTACCACCCTACCCCAACACTAACCCTGTTCCACCACCCTTCCATCGAATCACTCCACCATCATCCCTACAGCTATTCCACCTCACCACTTCAGAATCACCTACTTACCTCAGCCACCCTTCCCACTGCTTCCTCACCCTATCTCCACTTTTTCTACACCAGCACCACTACTTCCCCCAACATTTCCTCCCTCAGTCTTCTGCCTCCATCACCCACCTCCGACCCCCCCCCCCCCCTCCCAGCCAGCTGGAGTGGTCACGTTCACACAATCACAGAACTCCAATCCAACCTTCACATGAAGGAGGAAACTCAGACACCTATTCTGATTTTTTACTCTTCCTTCAAATCTATATCCTTTATATTTAATGCTTTCCTCCCCTGCCACTCCCCAGCTTCCCCTCACCAGCTCACCACCTTCCCTGCCTCACTCACTGCTCCTCTCTCTTCCCTATGGAACTGTAGAAGAGCATTCTGTCTCAGCCCGAGTGATTCTGGAGAAAGTATGGCAGATAAAAGGAGCAGAAATGACATCTGGCTGAAACACTGTTACGACACGAAAAAATATTCTCCTGTTTAACTGTTCTTAGCTTTATTTTCCCATGAAAGAGTTTTCAGTTTTGAAATATTTCTTGTCTAAATAGTAAAGAAGAACAGAAATAGAAAAATCTTAAGATTCATTCAGATATACTGGTATATATATATATATATATATATATATATATATATATATATATATATATATATATATATATATATATATATATGTATATATATATATATATATATATATATGATAGCCATTTCCGGGGTGAGCGAGGCAGCACCAGGCACAGACGAAGAATGGCCACATCCGCTCACATCCAAACACAAGCTGTCATGTGTAATGCATCGACACCATAGATCCCTATCCTAAACCAGGCCCCACACACCTTTCCACGGTTTATCCCGGACGCTTCTCATGCCTTCGTTCTGTCCATTGACAACACGTCGACCCCTGTATAGCACATCGTTCTAATTAGCTCTATCCCGTGCACACCTTTCACCTTCTTGCATATTCAGCCCCCGATCGCTCAATATATTTTTCACTCCATCCTCCCATCTCCAGTATGGTCTCTCACTACTCCTTGTTTCCTCCACCTCTGACATATATATATATATATATATATATATATATATATATATATATATATATATATATATATATATATATATATATATATATATATATATATTGCTATTGACGTTTGTGTGAATAAATTGTACATTTCCTTTTCCATAGCCAGAGGTTGAACCATTATGTGACATTCATTTTTTTTTCATTCATTTCAAGCTAAAAGTTTGTTTCTAAATTGTTCTTACATTTTTCATATGTATATATATGTATGTGTGTGTGTGTGTGTGTATGTGCATATGTGTGTGTGTGTGTGTGTGTGTGTGTGTATATGTATATATATATGTATATTATCCCTGGGGATAGGGGTGAAAGAATACTTCCCACGTATTCCTCGCGTGTCGTAGAAAGCGACTAGAGGGGACGGGAGCGGGGGGCCGGAAATCCTCCCCTCCTTGTATTAACTTTCTAAAATGGGAAACAGAAGAAGGAGTCACGCGGGGAGTGATCATCCTCCTCGAAGGCTCAGAGTGGGGTGCCTAAATGTGTGTGGATGTAACCAAGATGTGAAAAAAGGAGAGATAGGTAGTATGTTTGAGGAAAGGAACCTGGATGTTTTGGCTCTGAGTGAAACGAAGCTCAAGGGTAAAGGGGAAGAGTGGTTTGGAAATGTCTGGGGAGTGAAGTCAGGGGTTAGTGAGAGGACAAGAGCAAGGGAAGGAGTAGCAATACTCCTGAAACAGGAGTTGTGGGAGTATGTGATAGAATGTAAGAAAGTAAATTCTCGATTAATATGGGTAAAATTGAAAGTTGATGGAGAGAGGTGGGTGATTATTGGTGCATATGCACCTGGGCATGAGAAGAAAGATCATGAGAGGCAAGTGTTTTGGGAGCAGCTAAATGAGTGTGTTAGCGGTTTTGATGCACGAGACCGGGTTATAGTGATGGGTGATTTGAATGCAAAGGTGAGTAATGTGGCAGTTGAGGGAATAATTGGTATGCATGGGGTGTTCAGTGTTGTAAATGGAAATGGTGAAGAGCTTGTAGATTTATGTGCTGAAAAAGGACTGATGATTGGGAATACCTGGTTTAAAAAGCGAGATATACATAAGTATACTTATGTAAGTAGGAGAGATGGCCAGAGAGCGTTATTGGATTACGTGTTAATTGACAGGCGTGCGAAAGAGAGACTTTTGGATGTTAATGTGCTGAGAGGTGCAACTGGAGGGATGTCTGATCATTATCTTGTGGAGGCTAAGGTGAAGATTAGTATGGGTTTTCAGAAAAGAGGAGTGAATGTTGGGGTGAAGAAGGTGGTGAGAGTAAGTGAGCTTGGGAAGGAGACCTGTGTGGGGAAGTACCAGGAGAGACTGTGTACAGAATGGAAAAAGGTGAGAACAATGGAAGTAAGGGGAGTCGGGGAGGAATGGGATGTATTTAGGGAATCAGTGATGGATTGCGCAAAAGATGCTTGTGGCATGAGAAGAGTGGGAGGTGGGCTGTTTAGAAAGGGTAGTGTGTGGTGGGATGAAGAAGTAAGAGTATTAGTGAAAGAGAAGAGAGAGGCATTTGGACGATTTTTGCAGGGAAAAAATGCAATTGAGTGGGAGAAGTATAAAAGAAAGAGACAGGAGGTCAAGAGAAAGGTGCAAGAGGTGAAAAAAAGGGCAAATGAGAGTTGGGGTGAGAGACTATCAGTAAATTTTAGGGAGAATAAAAAGATGTTCTGGAAGGAGGTAAATAGGGTGCGTAAGACAAGGGAGCAAATGGGAACTTCAGTGAAGGGCGTAAATGGGGAGGTGATAACAAGTAGCGGTGATGTGAGAAGGAGATGGAATGAGTATTTTGAAGGTTTGTTGAATGTGTCTGATGACAGAGTGGCAGATATAGGGTGTTTTGGTCGAGGTGGTGTGCAAAGTGAGAGGGTTAGGGAAAATGATTTGGTAAACAGAGAAGAGGTAGTAAAAGCTTTGCGGAAGATGAAAGCCGGCAAGGCAGCAGGTTTGGATGGTATTGCAGTGGAATTTATTAAAAAAGGGGGTGACTGTATTGTTGACTGGTTGGTAAGGTTATTTGATGTATGTATGACTCATGGTGAGGTGCCTGAGGATTGGCGGAATGCGTGCATAGTGCCATTGTACAAAGGCAAAGGGGATAAGAGTGAGTGCTCAAATTACAGAGGTATAAGTTTGTTGAGTATTCCTGGTAAATTATATGGGAGGGTATTGATTGAGAGGGTGAAGGCATGTACAGAGCATCAGATTGGGGAAGAGCAGTGCGGTTTCAGAAGTGGTAGAGGATGTGTGGATCAGGTGTTTGCTTTGAAGAATGTATGTGAGAAATACTTAGAAAAGCAAATGGATTTGTATGTAGCATTTATGGATCTGGAGAAGGCATATGATAGAGTTGATAGAGATGCTCTGTGGAAGGTATTAAGAATATATGGTGTGGGAGGCAAGTTGTTAGAAGCAGTGAAAAGTTTTTATCGAGGATGTAAGGCATGTGTACGTGTAGGAAGAGAGGAAAGTGATTGGTTCTCAGTGAATGTAGGTTTGCGGCAGGGGTGTGTGATGTCTCCATGGTTGTTTAATTTGTTTATGGATGGGGTTGTAAAGGAGGTAAATGCAAGAGTCCTGGAAAGAGGGGCAAGTATGAAGTCTGTTGGGGATGAGAGAGCTTGGGAAGTGAGTCAATTGTTGTTCGCTGATGATACAGCGCTGGTGGCTGATTCATGTGAGAAACTGCAGAAGCTGGTGACTGAGTTTGGTAAAGTGTGTGGAAGAAGAAAGTTGAGAGTAAATGTGAATAAGAGCAAGGTTATTAGGTACAGTAGGGGTGAGGGTCAAGTCAATTGGGAGGTGAGTTTGAATGGAGAAAAACTGGAGGAAGTGAAGTGTTTTAGATATCTGGGAGTGGATCTGTCAGCGGATGGAACCATGGAAGCGGAAGTGGATCATAGGGTGGGGGAGGGGGCGAAAATTTTGGGAGCCTTGAAAAATGTGTGGAAGTCGAGAACATTATCTCGGAAAGCAAAAATGGGTATGTTTGAGGGAATAGTGGTTCCAACAATGCTGTATGGTTGCGAGGCGTGGGCTATGGATAGAGATGTGCGCAGGAGGATGGATGTGCTGGAAATGAGATGTTTGAGGACAATGTGTGGTGTGAGGTGGTTTGATCGAGTAAGTAACGTAAGGGTAAGAGAGATGTGTGGAAATAAAAAGAGCGTGGTTGAGAGAGCAGAAGAGGGTGTTTTGAAATGGTTTGGGCACATGGAGAGAATGAGTGAGGAGAGATTGACCAAGAGGATATATGTGTCGGAGGTGGAGGGAACGAGGAGAAGAGGGAGACCAAATTGGAGGTGGAAAGATGGAGTGAAAAAGATTTTGTGTGATCGGGGCCTGAACATGCAGGAGGGTGAAAGGAGGGCAAGAAATAGAGTGAATTGGAGTCATGTGGTATACAGGGGTTGACGTGCTGTCAGTGGATTGAAGCAAGGCATGTGAAGCGTCTGGGGTAAACCATGGAAAGCTGTGTAGGTATGTATATTTGCGTGTGTGGACGTGTGTATGTACATGTGTATGGGGGGGGGGGGGGGTTGGGCCATTTCTTTCGTCTGTTTCCTTGCGCTACCTCGCAAACGCGGGAGACAGCGACAAAGTATAAAAAAAAAAAAAAAAAAAATATATATATATATATATATATATATATATATATATATATATATATATATATATATATATATATATATATATATATATATCCTCTTTGTCAATCTTTCCTCACTCATTCTCTCTATATGTCCAAACCGTTTCAACACACCGTCTTCTGCTCTCTCACGTAAACGTACGAGCTTTAGGATCTCTTTACATTTTGCACTACAACCTTTCCTACAACCGTTGGAAGACTGGATCACGTGTAGACTTGTGACAACAACTGTTGGAAGACTGGGTCATGCAGTTCTGTTTCCCCAAAACTTTTGTTGTCTTTTTCTTCTCAGATTCTTTGGAAAAGTAATTTCCTGACATATTCCAATACCATGTACACGGAAGGAGATTTTTTTTTTTTTATATCTTACACATTTTCAGAGATGTTTGTGAATATATTTCCAGTGATATTTTGTAAACTTATCTGCTTAACATCAAGGATCGAAGATGATGATTTGAAAATATTATGTATAAAATTTATTATATTTTGTATGATCAGTGAAGAGGAAGATATAGATTTCAGTTTGAGGTCTTGATTGAAGCCAACTTTGGAATCATTCAAAAACTAGTTATATTACTCAATTAAAAACAGCAGTTTTTAAAAATCTAATGAAAATAAAAGACTAATCTAACATATCTTTAGTGTTTTACCTGTTCGTCTGAGCTTCCAGTATGAACCCAGACGAGCTTTACGAAGCCAAGGTTCCATATTGACTACTGCAATCCCACTGGCAATCACTGCTAACAAAACCTTTCTAAATTCAAACGATTCATATCAGAAGTTTGGCTTCCCTCTGGTGGCGGGAAACAAAGCTATCTGTAAGAGATTCCCTGACACCCGGTAGCTGAGGCAAAAGGTCAGGATCCCACTAGTGAGGCGATTGGATTCCAGACAGCAACGGCCATAAGATTGGAAGCCTCTGTACTTAACAGTGGAAGAAGCTCGCGTGTTTATAGCGCCATAGTTTAGGTCGTGTCCCCGCACGAGTGCACACAGCCTTATATTCTATATTGGTGTTTATGGCTGAGTATGTACCAGACGAGTCATGCCTACCTCGCCCTTGTTGGGGTAATGGAAGTAATGGATGGTTAGTAGCGGAGGTGAGTCGTGGTGAGTGGTGGTGGTGGTGTGTGGTTGTGGTGGTGGTGTTGATGATTAGCAGTGGTGGTGATAGTCACTGGAGTCGTGGTAGGTGGATGTACTGTATACATACACAGGGGTAAAGACATGATAGGTATATGTAAGGTTAAGAGACGGTGCAATACGAGTGTAAAACTCTCTCCATGTAACACGCAAATACTAAGCACACACACACACACACACACACACACACACACACACAGGCAGGAATAAAGAGAAGTTTATCACGATGGATGGAAGATTTTCTTAACCTTCTCGAAATGGGTTGAGGTCACCAGTGGAGTGCCGCTGGGGTCTGTCCTGAGACCGTTACTCTTCTTGATCTATGTGAACGACTTGCCAGAAGGTATGGACTCCTACCTGAACATGGCAGATGAGGCCGAGGCAAATCATTGAAGCGAGAAGGATTGCATCACCTAACAAGGGGACGTAGATAAATTTGAAAGTCTGATACTTGGTTAATGAAATTCAGCCGTTGTAAGTGTAAAGTAATGAGGCTGGGACACAGCGAGAGAAACTCTCAGTATGGCTATTATCTAATAGGGAACAGACTGCAGGATTATGTGTGTGAGAAAGACTTGGGAATTAACATCGTCCCCAGTCTGTCGCCAGAGTTCCACACTGGGAGGATATTAAAGGAAACAAATTGATTACTGGCAAATATTAGAATAGCTTTCAAGTACGTATATAGATAGGAAAATAATCGGCAAACTGTTCACATTCTATAAAAAGACTAAACTAAACTATTCAGGTTTGGTCAACGAACTTAGAAAAGTACAAAGAGCTAATAGAGTAAGTCCAAAGGAAAGGAACAAAGATGGTACCAGGATTAAAATATCAGAGTTACAGGGAATGATAAGAGGTAATAAATTAGTTCACCGTAAAAGAAAGAATAGCGAGGGGGGTGACTTGATCACAACGTCTAAGATTTTAAACGTGTTTGATGGTTTGAGCAGTGAAGAGTTGTACGTAAACTACGACGATAGACCAACCAGAGGCCACAACATGAAGATAAACGAGAAATATTTTGGAAAAATAATATCAAGAAATACTTGATGGTAGAAGACCAGTGGATTAACGGAATAATATGAATACAGATATTATGAATGTGGACAGCGTATAGAAATTTCAAGAGTTGTATGCTAGCAGAGAAAGAAATAAACTCGCATTCATACACGCGAGTACACCATTCGCCATGCAAGATCACATCATCATGAAATGATCTTTGTATATTTAAACAGATTGAATAAAACCAAATTTCAGATTTAGAAATTACAATCAATGAATGAAGACCTGACCTTCCATGACCTGTACGACCCATTATCAGTACGGCACCATCCTTCACCATGAGGGTACGGCCCTTGAGCACGACGGCCTGACCTTTGACCTGACCCGGACAAGACGGTGGTGATGGTGGGGAACTGTCATGTGTACTGACGAAGTGACATGTGTGGATGGGGAGTGTGGAAGAGAACTACAAATCAGACAAGGGAGGAGGGAGTGGAAAGGGAGTATAGGACATGGGAAGGCAGAGTGGCAAGGGAGTATGAAAGGGGACAGTGGAAAGGGAGAGTGGAACAAGCATGTGGAGGTACAGTGGAAAGGAACTATTGAACAGGAATGTAAGGGGACACTGGTCAAAAATGGATCAAGATTTTAAAGGGACAGTGAGCAGGGAGTATGGAACAGGCTGGGAAGGTGATGGTGGAAAGGGAGTATACAACAGCTATGGAAGAGGTCAGTGAATGAGAACTTAAGTACAATGCAGATGAATCATCAACACTTATATGGTAAGTGATTTTCTGGACTTTAAGGACAACTGTAAACACTCATTCCTAAGTCTACTTAATGCACACACACACACACACACACAGAAAACTATCTTGGTACACAACAGACGAAGCAGTAACATCACTTTTCCACAAAAGTTAAGGAAAAGAAAAGATTAAGAATTGATGACGACTTAGCACGTATATCCTACCACAGAAATGCAGAGGAACCGCTTGGCTCTTCTGAAATGTCTGGTGTGTGTCTCATCCTGTATGAAGAACTGAGATAAAGATATACGAGTGAGAACAGACAGAAATATATACATTGTGCAAAAATGATTTTGGAAGCTTTCCTTGAGCCAGTTCAGGAGAAGGTAATAAAATAACCCATTAATTCATCTATTTCTTGTGATATTTTCAGAAATTATATTGGAACATGAATCAAAATTTAATATCATAATTCAGATCTAAAGATAGTATCAAAATATAGATAGCGTCATCTCCAATATGTGATACCTATTATCTCCTTCAATTTGAGAACCTGATAGCCAATTTCATAAGGAAGAATTATGAGCTGTATCTCATATATAAATGACCTTTAAGCCGATCCCTCGTCATGACCTCAATTATATGTGTGTGTGTGTGTGTGTGTGTGTGTGTGTGTGTGTGTGTGTGTGTGTGTGTGTGTGTGTGTATGTGTGATGCACGAATCAAGGATTGGAACTCTTTTCTTGCTTTTGACAACCGATAATAAGCTGGGAGTTTAAATCATTTATTGTCCTCATTAACATAATCATTGAGAATTCCTGTTAAGGGAAGATTTGTCTCAGAAAGTCATCATCGCCCTCTACATGTTTACTGAAAGAAATGGATATGAAAGCAGGAAAGGAAATATACTGCATTCTATCAAGGTGTTTTTTTCTATATCTTTACCCACTCAGCGATATTGATCACTAACTCACAATGACACGAGGTCGTTTATCCTTCAGTACGAGAGAGAGAGAGAGAGAGAGAGAGAGAGAGAGAGAGAGAGAGAGAGAGAGAGAGAGAGAGAGAGAGAGAGAGAGAGAGAGAGAGAGAGAGAGAGACAGAGTTTTATTTCTTGTCTTACTGGCATATGCTTCCTTGTTAACACTTCCTGTGTGACCTTTGACCTTGCATCATGACCTTAACCTCAGGTTTCCCGGATATATATGTCTTGTCTACTGACCATTCCCCCCCCCCCTTATTACCATGCAACAACATTCTCCTACATACAGTCTTCTTCTGCCCGTTTTCTGTGAGGCTGGCACTAAGCAATCTCTCTACACTCGTATATTTTGTTGTGCAACCAATATACAATCCCTCCACGTCCGTCTTCTGTTTTGCAGTCAAAGCACAGTCTATTTTACCTCCATTTTTACTATGTAACCAATGTATAATGTATCATTGTACGTTTTTCCTTATACAACTAATATATCGTCTTTTCATTTTGTATTATTCTCTTAAGCAACCTATATGCAGTCTCTAATATTTCTCTTATGCAACCAATGTTTTCTTTGTGTACATCTCTAATTCACATCCGTTTTCTGTGATGCAGACATTGCAACACAACAAATGTGATCAATCGCGGGTCTACTTAGTCCCTGATCCTTTTTCTTCATATATTTACTCCAAACCGTCTATTTTAGCCACTAAAAGTAACCAGTATTCTATCATAGTTGATCACCACAACAGAACAACACATCTGTCACCCTCCTATGTCCATGTACTGTACCCACTGTACGTTCTATACTGGCCTCCTCCACCTACCCCTAGATATGTGCCCTTCATCCATACTCTCACTGAAAGGCTTTGTATATCTAGAAAACAATTGTTTTAGAAAAATATTTTTACTAAAACCAAACCACAGCACAGACTACAGGGTCACCACAGCAGCCAACCACAGCAGAACAACATCACAGCACAGCATACCTCAACACAGCCCACCACAGTAGAACACCACAGCAACACCACACCACCACAGAGCAACACTGCAGCACCACCACAGCAGAACAAAGCAGCACAGCACGAACGCAGCAGCCAGCCGCCACCTCTCCCCTGTCAGCCAGATACCACTTGTTAAGCAGGTGGTTGACGGCTGTCAGTCAAGCGTCAGCTGTCAACTGTCTGACGTCGACCACGGCCGACGGGGAGGGGGATGGGGAGGGGAGGGAGGGGTGAGAGTCGTGATGGGAGGGGAAAGGAAGGGGTGGAGAGGAGAAAGGGGAGGAAGGGATGGGGTGCTCTGGATAGGCTATATATATATATATATATATATATATATATATATATATATATATATATATATATATATATATATATATATATATATACACAAAGTGTGTGTGTGTGTGTGTGTGTGTGTGTGTGTGTGTGTGTGTAACATAACATAACAATGAATGGGGTCACGTATATCACAGTGGCTCGAACATATGTCATGGCGTTGTAATTATTAGTATAAGTACAAGTACTAGTATTACTAGCAATACTTTCATAAGTAGTAGTTGTAATAATGATATAAGCAGTAGCATTTGTAGCCTCGGGAGTGATAAAAACCTCTCGTTATCATAACATTTCTTTCGTACCTCACTGGAGGAGATCACGTCTTCATCATGGAAGCCAATCATATCACATTGCCCACTCAAATTCTCTTGATTCTTTTAACGAAATAAAGATTAAATTACCTATTTCTGTCAAGTTACACAAAGTCATCATACTCGAACCATGTTAAACTATGACACTGCAAATCCTGAACGATAAATTTCACGGATTAATGTCATGGAAAAAAAAGGGATTAGATTTTAAATGATACTTGATTGTAAGTGGAATTCTGATGACGAAATCTCCAAATACACGACCGCAGGATTTCGTGCAGTCATCAGTATAGAACCAAACATCCCTCCTCACCAAAATGGCATGGAAAAGACAAAAAAACATCCATTCCTTTAGGGAAAATATGCATCGTTCTCGGCTTCTGACACAACCTGTATGAATTTTTGATTGACAGCTGCGAAACATGATGCTTGTCCGCCGTCAAAACCCCAAACGTCGACTCGCCCGACCGTTGGGATCCGTTAGACCGACAGTCAACTCTGACCCTTACCTCACCCGAGCGGTGAGTCGAGACTCACGTACCATACACGCTGTTTGTTACATCTCTATGGCACCTTATGGCGTGCGGGGGACACGCTAGGCATTCTCGACTCACCCGTCTGGTCGTCTCCCTAGCGATATAGATCCTAGCCTCGTCTACGATAAGGGTCGTTCTAGCCTGCGAGTAGGGAGGCGCGTTACGTCCCCTTTTTCCTCATGATGGAAGCGATGACAGCTCTTGATAATGTTTATCTTGTCAAAGTAAATTGGTGTACATGGGAAGATGACATGACAGGAACAACTCGGGAATAATGAAGCAAATCAAATAATGCTCCGCCCTACCAGAGAAACACTTTCTCCTCCTCTGCCTCAGACCCGAGGTGGAGTGTCGGCCTAACGGGGCTCCATCATGACGAGCTGTCACTTACCATTGCCATGCACGGCTGCCATGAGGCCTGTCAGTTACTGTTGCCATGGACAGTCGCCATGAAGGAGGTCAGGGAGCGTCAATGAGAGCTGTCAAGTGTTGCCATGTGAGATTATAGCAGGCTGTCAGTGAGAACTGTCATGCGCAACTCCCATGACGACATGCTGTCAAGAGCCGTTGCTCAGAGCTGTTCATGGCGCAGGTAAGCACCTAATCTCAGGAGCTTTCAAACTCGTTGAGCAGCACGGGACGACCCATTGAGTACGACGGTACGACCCTTGAACACCACCGGACGACCCTTGAGCGCAGCAGTACGACCCTTGAACACCGCGGTTTGACCTTTGGGGACGATGGTACGACCACTGAGGATAAATCACGACCTGACCTGTGATCGATGTTGAGGGGCTGTTTGAAAGGCAAAGCTTTCATAGGTAAGGGTCGTGCTTACATGCTCAAGAGTCATATTCACTTGCTTAAGGGTCGTACCATGCTGCTCAAGGGCTGCATCGTGGTGCTCAAGGGTCGTACCATCGTCCTTAGATTCCATATCATACACAAGGGTCGTACCATCGTGCTCAAGGGTCGTACCATCGTGCTCAAGGGTCGTACCATCGTGCTCAAGGGTCGTATCATCGTGCTCAAGGGTCGTACCATCGTGCTCAAGGGTCGTACCATCGTGCTCAAGGGTCGTACCGTCGTGCTCAAGGGTCATATCGTATACAAGGGTCATATCGTCGAACCCAGCCGTGTAAGAATCATTACTAAGACCCAACTCGTGAAAACACCTTAAAAAACCCCAGTCACCATTAAAGACCACTCTAAAAACCCCAGGCACCATTAAAGACCACTCTAAAAACCCCAGGCACCATTAAAGACCACTATAAAAACCCCAGTCACCATTAAACACCACTCTAAAAAAAAATCGTGTAATCAAGTACCACTGACACCTGTCATGAAAGAGCTGTCATTAGGGGGTCGTTCATGACGGCTTGCATGCACTCCACATGCACACACTCACACAGAGGAGTCATGCGATATTCCCTTCCTTTGAAGGCGTGTGGTTCGTGATGGTAATGGTGAGGGTGTCGCACCAACGCAGACCACCCCCACCCCCGCGGACCATCATGACTGGTGCCAAAAGGAGATGGTCCATTACATTCCCAATTGTTAAGTCGAGTCAAATCATTCTACCCGCTGGGGTAAATTTCTTTTTCCTCGTATATCTTATTCTTGCTTCTGTCAGCCTATCTTACTTGTTTTTTTTTTTCCACGCCACTTATTTATATATTTGTTTATTTTCGAGAAGAGAAAGATGATGAGGTGATTCCACCGTTTTGTAATGGACTCCAGAGCTTTCCTCTACGTTATTCCTGTCTCTCTCTCTCTCTCTCTCTCTCTCTGTCAGTTTATCAGTCTGTCTTTCTCTGTGCTTGTCTGTCTGTCCGTCTGTCTCTCTGCTTGTTTATCTGTCTGTCTGTTTTGGTTCCTCCTAATTTCTTTCTTTTGTTTCTTTTTTTTTTTGCCCTCTTCTTTCACACGGTGATAACAACACGCATGTCCTGGCAAGACCTCGTCGAAGGTTCTCTCTCTCTCTCTCTCTCTCTCTCTCTCTCTCTCTCTCTCTCTCTCTCTCTCTCTCTCTCACCATGACGGTCATGCAGGTGCCCCCCCCCCCCCATCCTCCACTCATAATAACCCCGGGCTTGACACATGTCACACACCACCTCCCCTCCCCCCCTCCCCTCCCCCGGTACCATGCACCGAATACGACTTCCCGCGCTTTTGAGTCCGAATTGGGGGAGGGGGGGGGGGCAGAGGAGGAGGAGTGACATATCCCCCCCCCCCCCCCGGACCCGTCACACATACTAGGACAATCCTTTGTGCTCGTTGCCCACGCACCATCACGTCAACTTTCAATCAAGCTCCACCAGCTGACGTATGTCCCCCTCCCCCCCCCTTGATGGACATACCCTCCTCCCCCTCCGTTGACCCCCCCTGTTACTATACCTCCCCCCCCCCCCCCGCCACACACACCCCTGCTCTTAGTTCTGTCAGTAGCGCATTGGGTGTTACGGCCGGCGCTGTCACACGCCCGTCACGCTACGGAGGCGTGACGGGCGTGTGACGGGAAATTACGTACTGTTATGGCTGGTTCGTGAGTCCTTGAAGAACATTTTCGTTTGATCTGAGAAATGTTTTTGGTTCGTAGAATGGTGTAGAGAACTGGGGGTAGATAATGACTTTTTTTTCGCTTTGTAGAACAGGAGGGAAGAACGTGTTATGCAGGAGAACAGAAGGGAAGAACTTGTCCTATAGGAAGATAGAAGAGGAGAACATGTAGAAGAACAGGAAAAGAAAACTTAGGTTCATATCTTTGAACAAATGGGGGAGAATTTTAGTGTCAAAATCCAACGAGAAAGAACATTTTTGAGTTGTATAACAGTGAACAAAAACTGTTTTATCTTGCAGAACACATGAAAAAACATTTTGGTGAATAGACCAGTGAAAAAGAACTCTTTTGTCCAGCAGTACAGAGGAGGGGAACATATTTGATCACACACCACTGGAGAAGCACTTTCTTGCCCCACAGGGCAGCTGGAGAGGAGATTTTACCCCCGAAGAACACGGGGAGAAAATTTTATGTCCTTACACAGAAGAATTTTCGATTTTCGTCCCGTTTTCCTTTTTCTTGAGGGGAGGGTGTAGGCATCATATGAAAAGTCCTCTAAATATACAGAACATCGAATAACATATGCCTTGTTCAAACGTGAACAGAACAAACAATTAGAGTCCTCCATTTACGCTGATTTTCATCCTCCTCTTCCTCCGCCTCCTGTAAATCTTTTACACTTGAGTTCTGGTGAAGAGATCTAGGAGGGCGACCGTGTTCGTGCTGATGTCCTTAAACTAATGTATGTGCGTGTAAGGATCATCAACACAGACGTGGTCATGCATACACTTACACTTAGGTTACTTATGTTCACAGCTTCTGACTGAACATGGTGCAACGTTGATATTATCATTATCATTATCATTATTATTATCATTATTATCATTATTATTTCTTTCTTTCTTTCAAACTATTCGCCATTTCCCGCGTTAGCGAGGTAGCGTTAAGAACAGAGGACTGGGCCTTTTTTGGAATATCCTCACCTGGCCCCCCTCTGCTCCTTCTTTTGGAAAATTATTATTATTATTATTATTATCATTATCATTATTATCATTATCATCATTATTGTTATTATCATCATTATTACCATTATTATCAAAATAATTATCATTCTATTTATTCATCTCTATTATTATTATGATGATGATCAACATTATCATCATTATCATTGTTAAGCTATGCCATGTCCCATATAAACACACGCTACAGCGTTACATAATACACTGCCGCTTTATCACAGAGTCCTGACCTCCAGGTCACAGGTTTTATGAATTCAGTAAATGGTTCAGAACTGACGTGCATGAGGACGTCCCACTGCTGTACTCGAACTGCTGCTGTACCCGGGTTACGCAAGACCATGAGTTTCATTATGTAATGATGTGTATCTTGCCTTATGCTTCTCCACTGCCCATGTATCTGTAACTCAAAGGAGCCTACAGTCCACGTCTGTAACTTGCTTCCCATATTGGTCCAGGGCCTGTAATGTCCTGCCCAGGACACAATATGTGACCTGGTCTAGTGCCTGTAATGTACTCCCCATGCCAGAGCATGTGACCTGGTCCAGTGCTTGTAATGTCTAGCCCAGGGCACACCATGCGACCTGGTCCAGTGCCTGTAATGTCCTGTCCAGGACACAGTATACGATGTCACTGACCTGGGAATGACCTCTCACCTCAAGTCTGGCGTCTGACCTCCTCCAGCCGTTCATCCCCGTCCCTTCCGCTCCGCTTCCGGGTCCTGGTGATGTCACACCTCTCCTTGGTGATGTCGCACCTCTCCCTGGTGATGTCACACCTCTCCCTGGTGATGTCGCACCTCTCCCTGGTGATGTCGCACCTCTCCCTGGTGATGTCGCACCTCTCCCTGGTGATGTCGCACCTCTCCCTGGTGATGTCGCACCTCTCCCTCGATCCTACACACTCCGTTTATGACTCCTACAATCCTTCAGTAAGCCTTCTTGACGCTGGGGTATATCTATCCGTCTATCCCTGTATGCAGAACCGCGGTCACTCCTCGTCTTTCCACATCCCTATCCTTCCTCCCACTATTGCAGGGGTCCTTCCCTCCTCCCTCGTTTACCCCTTCCTTTCCTCACTGTGCTCCTCTCTCTCTCTCTCTCTCTCTCTCTCTCTCTCTCTCTCTCTCTCTCTCTCTCTCTCTCTCCCCCCCCCGGCCTCATACCGAGTTTAGCATGTGTCTCGGTAATTTGAATGTCATTTCATTTGCATGGCAGCTTGAATGTATAATGTTATGAGTGGATTAGGCGTCGGTGCTTTGGTTATTCATTTATGCCGGAGCTCTGGCATATTCCTTGGTGTATCAGAGCGCAGCATGGATGCCCCAGACGGCATTCATGCCATGCTGGGGGGCGGTGCGGCTAAGCTCAAAGACGGTATTCCTCATTTGGAACAAGAATCATTTAGAATTTATAGGGAAAAATATATATACATATGGCTTTGTGATTACTTGTGGTGGAGCACTGAGGGACGGTAGTGGATTACACTTTAAGATTACAAAAACTCCTTATGGATTCTTCCCTACACAGTTTTCAACTTTTACTGTTGGGATGTTACAATTGAACACACACACACACACACACACACACACACACACACACACACACACACACACACACACACACACACAATGCCAAGTTAGTGATAAAAGGCAAACGTGTTACTTGTATCTAAGAAAGGTAATCGGAAATAACATTCACACAAAGGACCTGTTTCCCAGAGGAGTGTGGTCTGTGAGGTCATGGAAGTGATGATCAGAAAGCAAATGGATGAATTCCTGCAGATGAGAAGTTGCCTATGTGAGGTGAATGGCTTCCTGGAAAGGAGTTCATGTGTTACGTACCTCATAGATTATTTCTACGAGAGAGTGAGCTCTGTTTTTTGTCAAAAGAGAAAGCTTGGGTGGATTGGACAAAAGAGAAGGTTTGGCTGCATTGTTTGTATCTGGAGTGCCAGAAAGCATTTGACACCGTGCCTCACAAGCAACATAACACACTGGACATTGTAGTTACAGAACGTGCTTGTACTGGGCATGATTACACCAGGTGCTTACATAGCTTAGGGCATGACGAACTTTGGATATGATGTCAGAATGTCTTCAATAAATATATCAATAAAGTCATCACAAAGCTGTTGAAACAGTAAGACTTGAGGTCTGAAATCACTTGATTTTGGAACGTTCGCAAATATAGTGTTGTAGTTTATGTTCATCAAGTGAAGAACAGAGTAGGCATTTGTAATGTCCAGAATCATCATGGTTCTACAATACAACGATAGAGTATATAAATCATAGACGGTAATAGAGTGGAAAAATATGAGACATGTGATAGAAGTTATACACAAAATGAATATCGTAAGCAAGGAATTAATAATTATGAGGTACATAGTGGGTTTAAACATCATATGTGGTTTATATAACAATTTTCACAGGTTCATAAGTCGGTGAGACAGTACAGTATGACCCTATTCTTCATAGAATAAAAATAGGGAACAGTAGACAACAGTGGGTACATGAAACCACATCTAAAAGTAAGTAACGAACACATTATTCATCTAAAGTGATAACTAATAAAAAGAAACCAAGAAAACTGTTTTTAGGAGAGCCAATCAGTCGCCTGCTCTTAAAAGACAAAGGATTTTCTTCTGTAAACCAAAGAGTTTACTAAGTTGATAACTTTCGCAGGTGTCAGATGTAAACCTGTGTCTAAAACTGCGGAGATAACAGGTGTAAACTGCTGCAGATAACGGGTTTAAATTGCTTATTACATATAAACGGTGTAATTTGCTGTAGATAAAAGATGTAAACTGATGTATTTTCTGGGTGTTAACCAATATCTATGACATGTTTAAACCCCTGTAGACAATAGGTGTAAACAATTGTAGATAACAGGTGGAGACTGGTGTGGTTAATAAGTGTAAAGACGACGTGGATGATCGGGTAAACGTCTGTAGATAGCAAGTGTAGACTGCTGTGAATAACAGGTATAGACTGTTATATACAAGAGGACTAACATGTTATAAATGACAGGTATAAACTGTTGAAGATAACAGGGATACACTCTATCAGTCATAGAAAAAAGGCTACTATTTCTACAGGGCATAAACCAAACAGAGTGTGCTGTTTGGTTACCTGTCTGTGTTTCTGTTTCCATAAGTGTTTGTCTCCCCATGCAGGTGTGTCCTCTCCACACCTGCCTCACATTTCACCAACACGCACATGTACGCTTACAACTCCCTCACACAGGCCATACACAACTCCTGCACCAAAAGGTTGGAACACCTCTTGAAGTGATCACATCGAAGTGACTTCGAAGTGGACCCCGACTCCCATGTCTTCACTGATGATGTGTTACATCACTTCCTTCACATGACGACGGCACGGAGGTATGACCCTTGATCATGACGGTACGACCCTTGGATATGATAACCATGACCCTGGCCTTAATGGCACGTTATCATACCCAAGGGTCGTACCATCGTGCCCAAAGGTGGAACAGTCGCGCTCAAACGTGGAATCTTCGTGCTCAAGAGTCGTACTGTTGTGCTCAAGGACTGCAGTCTCGTGCTCAACAGCCGTACCTTGATGCTCAAAGGTCGTACTGCCGTCCTCAAGGGTCGTACCTTCGTGCTTATCATTACTCTTGTGGTCATGGGTCGTGTCGTTGTGCTCAAGGGTCATGCCGTCGTGCTCAGAAGTCGTGCCCTTGTGCTCAAGAAATCTATTATAGCCAGACCATTTCCATCAACTGACACAACAAATGCGTGCTCACCTCCTGCAT
Source organism: Panulirus ornatus (assembly GCF_036320965.1). Classification (NCBI taxonomy): domain Eukaryota; kingdom Metazoa; phylum Arthropoda; class Malacostraca; order Decapoda; family Palinuridae; genus Panulirus; species Panulirus ornatus. Next base: position 3,440,682 of record NC_092233.1, on the reverse strand, counting down.
GACAAGTACCTCGTATAGCGAACCATCTGTATATGCCACCTACCTCCTTATAATACTGGCCTTCGTATAACACCTGGCCATGTATACCAGCACAATTGGTATACAGATCAGAAGAGCAATCACTTCGTTGTAGTAGGAACATATTTCCTATTCAAATGTATAATCACAAAAACACATAACCCCTGAAAAGTACTGATCTACTGTGTTACTTTGAGTGGCCATACAACCACTAGCATGACTTGCGATGTTGTTTCTAAAACACTTTGTTTTGTATGCGTAAACAAGGAGTGGCTTTATACACACACACACACACACACACACACACACACACACACACACACACACACACACACACACATATATATATATATATATATATATATATAGAGAGAGAGAGAGAGAGAGAGAGAGAGAGAGAGAGAGAGAGAGAGAGAGAGAGAGAGAGAGAGAGAGAGAGAGAGAGAGAGAGAGAGAGAGAGAGAGAGAGATCAAACACATGACTTCATAAATGTAGAATTACTATTAGGAAAATGAAACACAAGAATCCTGAGCGCTTTCGTGTATTACCATATCTTCAGAGTATTGGTTGCAGACTGAGAGAATAAATACAGTAGAAGTTACGAATACAGAAGCGGAGGAAACATGGAATGGTGTTATGTACCCATGTAATAGGAGTGTCTGTTGGGTTTTACGGCCAGCGACCGATGAGGACTTCCATTCTAGTTACCTTAGTTTCAATATATCTATTGTCTAGATGAACATAGGCAACGCATTTCAGTGGCAGTATGGGTGAAGGGCACATATCGAGGGTGATTCTAATCTTGAAATGTGTTTTCTGCTTCACGTTTTCTGCGTTCAGATTATTAGAAGCCATTTCTATGATCGTCCTTGTCTTTAATAACAATGGTTGTTACTCTCGCCTTCACGTTTGTGGAGGGGCAACATGATGGAGGGGTGACGTGTCCCTCCAGGTGATGGAGGGGTGGCATGATGGAGGGGTGACGTGTCCCTCCCTCCAGGTTGTGGAGGGGCAGCATGATGGAGGGGTGACGTGTCCCTCCCTCCAGGTGATGGAGGGGTAGCATGATGGAGGGGTGACGTGTCCCTCCCTCCAGGTTGTGGAGGGGCAACATGATGGAGGGGTGACGTGTCCCTCCAGGTGGTGGAGGGGTAGCATGATGGAGGGATGACGTGTCCCTCCAGGTGGTGGAGGGGTAGCACGATGGAGGAGTGACGTGTCCCTCCCTCCAGGTTGTGGAGGGGCAGCATGATGGAGGGGTGACGTTGACGTGTCCCTCCCCCGGTTGTGGGGGGGTAACAAAGGAGGGTGACGGGGTCCCCCCCCGGGTTTTGTGGAGGGGACATGAGGAGGGGTGAGGGGTGTCCCCCCCAAGGGATGGAGGGGAACATGAGGGGAGGGGGGACGTGCCCCTTTCCCCGGTTTGGTGGGGGGGAAACAAAATGGGGGGATGACGGCCCCTTTCCAAAAGGGGTTTGGAGGGGTAAGCACACCACACACACACACACACACACACAATATATATATATATATATATATATATATATAAGAGAGAGAGAGAGAGAGAGAGAGAGAGAGAGAGAGAGAGAGAGAGAGAGAGAGAGAGAGAGAGAGAGAGAGAGAGAGAGAGAAGAGAGAGAGAGAGAGAGAGAGAGAGAATCAAACACATGACTTCATAAATGTAGAATTACTATTAGGAAAATGAAACACAAGAATCCTGAGCGCTTTCGTGTATTACCATATCTTCAGAGTATTGGTTGCAGACTGAGAGAATAAATACAGTAGAAGTTACGAATACAGAAGCGGAGGAAACATGGAATGGTGTTATGTACCCATGTAATAGGAGTGTCTGTTGGGTTTTACGGCCAGCGACCGATGAGGACTTCCATTCTAGTTACCTTAGTTTCAATATATCTATTGTCTAGATGAACATAGGCAACGCATTTCAGTGGCAGTATGGGTGAAGGGCACATATCGAGGGTGATTCTAATCTTGAAATGTGTTTTCTGCTTCACGTTTTCTGCGTTCAGATTATTAGAGGCCATTTCTATGATCGTCCTTGTCTTTAATAAGAATGGTTGTTACTCTCGCCTTCACGTTTGTGGAGGGGCAACTTGATGGAGGGGTGACGTGTCCCTCCAGGTGATGGAGGGGTAGCATGATGGAGGGGTGACGTGTCCCTCTCTCCGGGTTGTGGAGGGGTAACATAATGGAGGGATGACGTGTCCCTCCAGGTGATGGAGGGGTAGCATGATGGAGGGGTAACGTGTCCCTCTCTCCGGGTTGTGGAGGGGTAACATAATGGAGGGATGACGTGTCCCTCCACGTGGTGGAGGGGTGACATGATGGAGGGGTTGACGTGTCCCTCCCTCTAGGTTGTGGAGGGGCAGTATGATGGAGGGGTGACGTGTCCCTCCAGGTTGTGGAGGGGCAGCATGATGGAGGGGTGACGTGTGTTAATTAATATTTCTGTTGGCCAGATAGAGAACCTGTTTGTTTGTTTTGACAGCGACCTAACCTTCCCAGCTGATACCAGATCAGACGCCAGCCATTAATTACCTTGGACGGAGCACGGGACGGTGGAGTGGTGGAGAGGACTGCTATTGGTGGTGGTGCTGGTGAAAATGATGGTCCAGTGGTGGAGAGGAATGGTGTTGGTGGTGGTGAAAATGATGGTAGAGGAGGACTGTGACTGGTGATGGTGGAGGAGGACCGTGATGTTGGTGGTGATAATGTTGGTGATGGTGGTGATAATGTTGGTGTTGGTGGTTAAAATGGTGGCGATGGTGGTGATAATGATGATAGTGATAGTAGTGATGTGATGGTGACTATGGTTATCGTGGTAGTTGCGGTGAAGATGGTAGCGATGGTGATAATGGTGGTGATAGTAGCGATGGTGATAATGGTAATAGTGATGATCCTGATGATAACGGAGGAGGGTAGTGGTGATGCCAATGGTTTCAGTGGTGGTGGTATACGAGGCAGCGTTGATGGTAATAATGGTCTTGGAGATGATGGTGTGTGTGAGCGAGGTACGTGAGAATGGTGGCTTGGCTGAAGATAATGCCAATAGATACGAAAGACAAGCCTTAATGCTGGGGGAACGAGACACACGCTGGCCATAGTGGCGGCAGTAAGGAGGTAAATAAGAAGGAAAATCTGAGGGAGATGATAGGAACGTAGTGAGTGCAAGAGGCCACTTATAAAAGGAGGGTAGAGAGGGTAGGTACAGATAGGTAAGATAGATAAAAAGGAGGGTAGAGAGGGTAGGTAAAGATAGGGAAGACAGATGAAAAGAGGGTCAAAGGACAGGTGGAGATTGGATCGACCGATCAAAAGAATACCTGACAGTAAACCACCTTTCCATTACCTTCAACTGGTTTAGTTAATCTTGCACTTGTTTGCTTCTAATTCTTTGTGAAAATTGTTCTCAAATATGTGACTAAAGACTGGGAGATACAAGGCAAGGGGAACTAATACATCTATTCATCACGCACGATGATTCTTCTAATGGGAACATTTCAATTTATCTCACGTCAGAATATGGAATGAGGCGGGTTCATATCCGCAGTTATATGTTCCACTGCAGGTCTGGTCTGCCTTGTATGTTGTGAGATGAAGTGTGTGTGTGTGTGTGTGTGTGTGTGTGTGTGTGTGTGTGTGTGTGTGTGTGTGTGTGTGTGTGTGTGTGTTTGCACAGTTGACTTATAAGAAATTGAAAACATATGCAAATAGTAAAACGTTTGCACTAACCTTGCAGCGCACACCACACACACACACACACACACACACACACACACACACACACACACACACACACACACACACACACACACACACGCACACACACACACATATTCTATAAATATATATATATATATACACACTTGACAGACACTTGATGATCAATAATGTTGGGATGAGTGACGCAGTAGTAATGAGATACCAGACTGAAGGCCATCATAATGCTAGGCTTCACAACACCATTGTGTACTCGCCCATACCCCCAACATAGGCCTTCTCCTCCCGACACAAATTACGTTTTCCTGAGTAATCCAGTTCTGTAATCCTCTAATCCAGAGATTATCGATGGTTCCACTAATCCGGGGTATCGCTTGGCTTACTCCACACGTCGCTCATATGTGGATTATTCTGTTCTAATTTCTCTTTTGCTCTTTCGTCTAGAATGACAGAGGAGAGACGCAATTTTTGTGGTGGTGTTGACATTAAAAGAAAAAAAAAATGAAATGTTTACACCCGATGGGGCAGATTGTCTCCGTGAAACATGTTGTGTCATATGTATAGAAAAATTACGTGTTAAATAAAATCATATGAACTCCTACTGAAGAGCGATTTCACCTTCACACACTCATACACACACACACACACACACACACACACATATCATATATATATATATATATATATATATATATATATATATATATATATATATATATATATATATGATATATGTGTGTGTGTGTATTTTTGCATATCTACCTAAAGATTCAAGATGTATGATCTCGTATATATGTAAGTGAGTATTGCCAAGTACTTTTCTACGAACGTGTCCACAATTCTACCAATATATCTCGTGAACATATGTTTATATGAATATGGATATGTTTATATACACGCACCGGTGCTTGAGGCTATGTCCACACCTGTTTACATATATTTATAGTCACCATCGTCAAGATTGATGATGACGACAGTTGTGATGGCGATTTGTCACGCCAACACACACACACACACACACACACACACACACACACACACGCACACACACACACACACACACACACACACACGCACACACACACACACGCACACACACACGCACACACACACACACACACACACACACACACACACGCACACACACACACGCACACACACACACACACACACACACACACACACACACACACACACACACACACACATGTTTGCAGACAGTAACATGGTAATAAGAAAAGTGTAGATTGACGTGGATTACATCAGTCACAAGAGGATCTAGAGGAACTCTGAAGTTGATCTTATATGTTGTTGAGGAAGTTCATTCGTAGTAATTGTTAAGTAAGGAGGGTGGGACAATGGTGGAGGAACTGTGTGGTATAAGTATTGTCTAGTAAGATGGAAGCAGCAGGAATCAATGTGTGAGAGGGACGAGTCAACTTGTGTACATAACGTGTCGCCAGGACCACATCTTCGGAAACTGTTACTACATTAAGCAACAGTTAGATACATGACTTTCAAGATTGGTTACCGCTCTTAAAATAGAACAAAGAACTGATGGAGGAGATCCAGGGAGGGGATCTCCGTGGTGTAGTGGTTAGCGTCGCACGGGCCCCCACTCCCGGATTCGAATCCTGGGCACTGCCGTCATCCCACATTTAACATAGCTGTTCATCCTCCCCTCGGAGCTAGTCGGTAAATGAGGACCTGGCTTACGCTGGGATATCTTAGTGTATATGTAGTTTACGTACACATAAAAGCGAAAACAAGGTACATATACACAAGGCTAAAAGACGGGGCAACACGAGTGTAAAACTTCTTCTTCGTTAACACACAAATAGTGATCACACACACACACACACACACACACACACAACACTGGAGGTGGACAACGTCCATAACATTGATTTGATTGATTTGTGCGGGTAACACACGCAAGTTTATTGTGCCGCCCATGTTCAACCTGCGAGCGGTAGCGCAAAAGGATTACAGAGGTCACAAAGGGTCGTTGTATGACCACAGTGGACTAATATTTCAAAGTCGGTTACAAAACTGGTTCATTATATACGATTCATGACACAGATTACATACGGGAGGTTTTACAGACTGCAAAAAGTGGACGTTCACCACCTCTAGTTTGGCCAAAGTGCCAATAATGCCTATAGCCTAGCCTTATCCAGCAGTAATCTGCTGATCTTGCTACTCTCTCCATATACATGTTTTACTTTACACATCTCACTGTGATGGAAAATGTTTCTACTTGTATTTTTTTGAACTCGTCTTACTTTTGGCTGGAGCCAAATTTCAGATGGATAGTTAAGGAGACCAACTGTCTGCTGGCAAATATCAGAATGATATTCAAGTCAATGAATGAGAAAATGTTCAGCAAGATATTCATATCCTACGTTAGGCTAGAACTAGAATATAGTGCTTATGTTTGGTCACCACACTCACAGAGGCTGAGAGAGCTAATAGAGGAGGTCCAGAGGAGGGCAACAAGAAGGACACCATAATGAAGAGTGGTGAGTTACTGGGAAAGGTTAGAATCCTTGAATGTTTCCAATATAGAAGAAAGAAAAGTGCAGGGTGACCTGATCATAACCACTGTGTTTTTGAACCTGTTTGATGATAGTCAACAGCGAACAGGGCATCGCAAAATGTAAGAACAGAACAAGCAGAGGACAATATGTGAAACTGACCGACAAAGTTGTTAGAAAAGTCGTAACGAAGTAACTGTATAGCAAAAAAAAAAAAAGGAAAAATAATGGACGAGTGGAGTAAACTGAACAGTGACACTGTCTGTGGACATCATGCACCCAAGAGTGTAAAACTCTCTCCCTACAGAACAAATAGGTAATTACGAATGATTAATGAAAGGTATTTACGCATAGATACACAAATACGTAGATACCATACACACACACACACACACACACACACACACACACACACACACACACACACACACACACACACACACACACACACAAACAAACACACACAAACACACACATAAGTATTACAGCCACAGTAAGTTATCAGACTCAGTGACTGTAAATACATTCCACAAGTCAAAATAAACTTTGTTAGAAAAAAATCGTTTTATCTTTTTCTGACGTTAATGCAACTCTTATACCACCCCCCCGACCCCCCCACCCTCCTCCTCCCCAATAAAAAAGACTTGCTTTAATCCGAGTGGACAAACATTAGTGGTTGATGCTCTGTGTAAAGTTACAGGGCACGGTGGTGTGCGTGTGGCGACGGCCGGGTAAGACTAAGTCAGTAATGTAAGAATGACATCTTATAAAGCCATCAGAAGGCGAAACCTGCGTGCTGCCTCTGGCTTATAGAAGCCATGTTGATGTACATAATATTACGACGACAAGTACATGTTATGATGTGTGAGAGAGAGAGAGAGAGAGAGAGAGAGAGAGAGAGAGAGAGAGAGAGAGAGAGAGAGAGAGAGAGAGAGAGAGAGAGAGAGAGAGAGAGAGAGAGAGAGAGATTTCTCTAGCCAGTAACGTCTCCACATGTTGAAAAGCGTCAGGGTTCAATAATAACATGTGTGTGTGTGTATGTGTGTGTGTGTGTGTGTGTGTGTGTGTGTGTGTGTGTGTGTGTGTGTGAGTGTGTATGTGTGTGTGTGTGTTTCTCTGTACACGTCCTTTCAAGCCTTATAGGCACAAGACATTCCCTCTCTACAAGACTGTTGTTACAACACACAACTTATCACGCTTCTAATCACAGGTCCGTTAACAGAGTCTTATAAGTTTATAGCGCGAGATTTATAGATGTAGAGATAGCGTGTGTTCGTCAGAGAATCAATGTTAGCAAATGTAGCCATTCTTCGTTTGTTCTTGGCGCTGTCCCTAATACCCGTAGGATCCCTTCTTCAAGGGTTCCAAGAGCTTCATGGCTGCGTCACGATCATCAGCAGAGAAAGGATGGATCCTTTGTGGTGAGAGAACCATTCATCCCCCACTTTCGAAGAACTGTTCAACGATTCGTTAACTTAAAAGGGTATCATCAGGTCGCCTGTTACACACCAGACGAAGCCTCGGTACTCACTTTTCGACCAGCCTCGAGAGGAGGATGAACAGCAGGGTTGGTGGTGGTCTCATTGCCTCTCCCAGGAATCGAACCCAGGTAGCCTCGGGCGCGTATCAGGGTCAGCTTCGTTAACGAAGAAACCACGGATGCACGTGTGTGTGTGTATGTGTGTGTGTGTGTGTGTGTGTGTGTGTGTGTGTGTGTGTGTGTGTGTGTGTTACATACACGAGGAACCTCCCTCATGAAAAATGCATAATCCTTCATTCTCTTCCTTATCATTTTCTCATTCACTGGGTCACATGATGAACCAATTTTCCATCTACCGTTATTCAAGATATTTCCAATCAATACATAATTTCTATCAATTTTTTTGTCAATCTCAATGTAGTCCTTTTTTCATTCTGTATTTCTCAACCAACTTCATTCATTCATATATTTTCCTTCAGTTTCCTATTTGCATCATATCGTTTTTCACTGATTATCGTATCTATCTTTATATATTTCTTTTGTAATTCTGAAGGGAAACGTATTTCGCTGTTCATAACCAACAGTGATTTTATTTTCAAATTCGACATTCATTTTCTTCATACTTTCGTCTAATTTTTTCTCCACTTTATCAAATAATTCACATTCCACACCTCCAGAATTCTCTTTTGGTGTCTAATTTCTAAACTTTCCCTGTCAAGAATTTTTCACGTCTACCCCAGAATTAAATATGGTATTTTTCAGTTCTTTCAACATTTTCTTTTCCTTCAGAGAAGGAATAGTGTACCTTGCACTCCGTTTTTTGTGTTCATGGTGAATAAAAAGTAATTATCGTGATTCTTACAAAAGTTATAGACACTGAGAGGTTGTTGCCAGCGAGCGATGGAAGAATCAATGAGTATTTTGTATTAGTTGATCTCTCTCTCTCTCTCTCTCTCTCTCTCTCTCTCTCTCTCTCTCTCTCTCTCTCTCTCTCTCTCTCTCTCTCTCTCTCTCTCAGAGAAGATTGTACCATCAGGTCAGATAATGGGCCGGTGTGTGTCAATAAGAACTTTCACCGAGAGAGGTAGAATGCCTATGATACAATGTGTTCGTAGGATATATAAACGAGAGATGCCATATCGAATGTAGTGAACCATAGTAATTTGTGTTGTATGACCACAACTAATTCAGCGCTGATGAACATACTCGAGAGAAATTAGAAATACCTCATAAATGAAGAACTTCATATGAACATAAACTATGCACACGTTAGAAGGGAAGGACATATTATGATAATCTGGGAAAGATATATGTTAATCAATTACAAAATATACGAAAATGAACGAAAATAACTTGGCATTAAAAGAAAAACTTGACAGTTTGGAGGAAACAGAGACATCATATGTGCAGGAATTATGTGGAATATGCCACAGACGAGCAAAAAATATTCGCCATTCCAGGAAGAACAAAGATACACAAAGTCTTGAACATTTTATCCAACGGAATAAGAAACCTCCACTCATGACTGAAACCCACGAAAGAATACTGAACTAATGGCTGAAAGCAATTAAGGATGAAACTAAGACAAATGATCGTTCAACACACGTGGTAGCAGTGAGCATACTCAACACACAAGGAGTGATAGGCGGTGAGGTCTACGTGCTACTCCTGCCTCATGGTCAAGTCTGGTAGATGGTTTTTTTCCTTAGTTACTCACGCTCCCTCACTCCCAGCGTTGTGAATTTCACTTGAGAATAACTTAGTAGTCCCTTAAACTTATCATACATCCTGAATACACTACACAATTGCTTCAGACATATGCATACAAGCGACTATATTCCCCCTTCGTGTTGCCATATTTACCTGCGATCATCATCCCCCACCCCCCTCATCCTCTCCCACGCCCTCCATCCATATACATGAATCACATCAGATTCTCCAAATGTCCTGGAGATTAATGAATAACCTCTACCCTCATGAGAACATATTATTCATCTTTGTTGACAGTGTTCAGTACTTCAGAGAGAAACAAATGCTACATTATGACATCCTATGCTCGCCTCCACCTACCCCCTTGCATATGTACCACTTCATCCATACTATTACTGAAATACTTCATCTATGTATATCTAGACAAATAAAGTTTTTAAAGTTATAAAGAAAATGTTATGACGCAACTCAAGGCCATCACAGACATCAGAGCTATGATACAGTCTGGCTCGTGTCGTGTTAAGGGCTGGGATATTGCTGTGTTAACTGTGATTTGTGATGGATGAAACTGTGGCCACAAGATGAGTGAGAGGAACTGATGGCGGTGTGTGTGTGTGTGTGTGTGTGTGTGTGTGTGTTGTGTGTGTGTGTGTGTGTGGTGTATGAATTATAGACTACATGCAAGCTCCCCCTTTCGTTTCAGGATCGTATATTTACATATACATATCCAAGTATTGGTATATGGGGGCGGAACACAACAGCTGGAGCAACACAACAGCTGGTGCAACACAACAGCAGGTACGACACAAAAACAGGTGGAACACAGCAGCTTGTGCAGCGCAGCAACAGGTGGAACACAACAGCTGGTGCAGCACAACAACAGGTGGAACACAACAGCTGGTGCAACACAACAACAGGTGGAACATAACAGCTGGTGCAACACAACAACCTTTCCTTGTAACTTTCATCCATCTCGAGTTCTCCATCCCAGTTCCGCAGGTGCGGCGGCGACGGTGGCGTCAGCTGCGGCCGTGCGGCCTGCCAGGTGGCGACGTTTGGTGACTGCGACTGCGGTAGGGGGAGGGGGGGAGGGGCTTCAACCCCCCCTCCCCCCTACACCCTCTCCCACCATCAGTCCAGTCAAAGCTTCGGTAGGGATTGTGGGGGGGGGAGGATCATACCTAGCCAGTCCTAA
>NC_092233.1:3362500-3427500 GCF_036320965.1 Panulirus ornatus | reverse complement strand
AACACGCTTAATGCAAGCACTTATACAGTAGACAGAATCCTCGATTCGTCCTTCAGTCACTCCTACAGTTCAACAGGATCCTCAGTTCATCCTCCAGTCACTCCTGCAGTCAACAGGATCCTCATTTCGTCCTGCAGTCACTCCTACAGTCAATAGGACCCTCAGTTCATCCTCCAGTCACTCCTACAGTCAATAGGACCCTCAGTCCATCCTCCAGTCACTCCTGCAGTCAATAGGATCCTCATTTCGTCCTGCAGTCACTCCTACAGTCAATAGGACCCTCAGTTCATCCTCCAGTCACTCCTACAGTCAATAGGACCTTCAGTTCATCCTCCAGTCACTCCTAACAGTCAACAGGATCCTCAGTTCGTCCATCAGTCTCTCCTACAGTTCAACAGGATCTTCAGCTCGGCATCCAGTCACTACTACAGTCAACAGGATCCTCAATTCGTCTTCCAGTCACTCCTACAGTGAAGGAGATCCTCAGTTCGTCATGTATAAATATCAAAAACAAACGTAATATCACAATTTTTCTGCTTTGAATATCTGACGTTTGGCACGGACCTTGATCTGTTGATATCCGTTACATCCCACAACATCCACACAACTCTGAATACAACAGACAAGAAAATCCTTAACATGCTTTCATTTCAAAGGTGTACAAAATCAGTGACACATGTCTGCTAGCAAAAACCTTCACTCATCCACGCCAAGCAGCCAAGGAGACGTTGTAGCAACAGGAGGTGTGAGTGTGAGGGGCATGGCGAGCGAGGAGGGTACGAAAAGAGTGTGTGGCAGGAAGATTGCACTCTGCAGCCGTGAAAGGAGGGTGTTGAACGGGCAGCTCCATTAATCTCGTGGCCTCGGGGTCCCATTTTTCATCGTCACCATCAACAAGGATAACATCTAATGTGGAAAGGCAGAGCCGAGACGAGGGGCACGAAGGGGGAGAGAGAGAGAGAGAGAGAGAGAGAGAGAGAGAGAGAGAGAGAGAGAGAGAGAGAGAGAGAGAGAGAGAGAGAGAGAGAGAGAGAGAGAGAGAGAGAGAGAGAGAAGGAAGAGGGGAGAGATGTACTGGTGACAGGAGGAAGATGGGATAACTGAGGGGATTTTGGGGAGGAAAAAAAAAAGAGAGGGACAGAGGGAAGATTATTCAGCCTTGGGGAGGGTGTGAGTGAATGAGACAGGTGAGGGCAGATTTGTCAACCTGAGTCGGGGTGAGAGAGGAGAGAAAGAGAGAGACAGAGGGCGTTGGTTGTAGATGGACTGTCAACCTCGGTAGGCGAGGGAATGGGTGCAGATGATGGATGGCGTCGCTATTCTGTTGTTGGAAAGTGATGGTCTCTGATGACGAAGGGCGCAGGAGACACCGATGATGGTGACAAAGATGGTGATAAATGGTGGTGATGAAGAGAGGGACGAGGAGATTATTATAGATTATGACGAGGAGTTTGTCGTAGTAAAAGACGGTATTGGTAAAATTGTTTGGATGGTTCAGAAATCCATCATACCCACAAGGAATTTTTTCCCCCTTCTCGTATAAACTTTGAAATGATTTTGTTCGCACGAGCTCACCCCAGGTGTTGTCGACGATGGAGACGTTAAAGGAGGGAACCGTCTGGTGTGAGGGGAGGATATTTCTGTGCCTGGGGCGGGTTCCTGATGAGTCAGGTCGAGGTTTTAGTGAGATGGAAGGGAAGTTTGCTTGAAAATAGTGAGGGATGGAGAGCAAGAAGATCCACTAACTTTGTGGTGTACATTTTTTCACTGAAAATGGTGGGTGTGTGGGTGTGTGGGTGGTTGGGTGGGTTGGGGGGGGGGGTTGGAGGGTCGACAATAAGAAGGAGAGGAAGTGTTTGGAAGGTAGATTGGATGAGGTGAAAATAAGAGAAAAAATAACTCTAAAAGGAAATGGAAAAGGAAACTGGAGGAAGAGGAAGAGCTGGGGAAATTGAATGGAGAAGATAAGAAAGACAGAAGTGGAACGAACGAGAGAATCTGGGGAAGTAGGAAACAACAATAAGTAGGAAGTGGGAGGGAGAGAGAGAGAGGAAAGAGAAGGTATGGCAAGGCAACAGCTGCTGCCACCTGTTGGCTCGTGTAAATGAGTGAGGAGTGTGGAGGAATGGTTCCATGGCTCCCACATTACGAGCGAGGAAATGTCAGGTGTTGTGTAGAGAGCTGTGATGATAGAGGTGGTGATAGTGACGATGATGGGTGTCTTCCTGGAGGTCATGTGGTAGCTCTTGTCTCCACATCAGCGATGATGGAAGTGATGGCGATGATGATAGGTGTCTTCCTGAAGGATATGCACCGCAGGAGGCAACGCGCCTCACGACCTGTGTGCCTCAGCTTCACTTAAATCCCACGTGATGCAAGTTGGCCCGCCCTTCCTACTCCATATCTTCCCTTCCAACCCCATCTTTGTCCCTTCGAACTCCATCTCTATCCCTTCCAACCCCATCTTTGTCCCTTCTTACTCCATCCCTGTCCCTTCCAATCCTATCTCTGTCCCATCGTCTTTCACACGAACTTTCTCACTCTGTAGTTTAGTGGCCTGTTGTCGTATTATCTTCGGGTGTTATCAAGGCTTGTGATTTAATGAGTCAATTGAAAAAAAAGGTGTCGTTATTTGCTCCGTATTTAGTGGGTATTGTTAGCTAGGATAAGCAGTATGAAATATTTTTCTCGGTCTCTGAGGTATAGAAATGTTTCATTATATTTTATTTCAGTCTTAAAGTAATAAGTATTGGGGTTAAAATAATACCCTGAACTATTACATGCAATTTTTAGTACGATTCGTATCAGAATAGATTTGCTTGAAAACCTTAGTATAAGGAATATATTTCATGTCTTGTATCCATATAAATTTGTTGTGATTACTATACTTCAAACAACTATTTTTGCTTCCCCAGACGAGGACCTTTCTTTCCAAACATTCTTCAACGCTCCCAGAACCTTCGCCTCTCTCATCCACCCTGTGACTCACTGCCTCTTCCATGGTTCCATTCGCCTCTATTTCTACTCCCAGGTATAAAAAAATATTTCACTTCCTCTAATATTTCTCATTTTATACTCACATTCCAAATAACGTTTCCCTCAACCCTGCTTTACATAATAAACATGTTTTTATTCATATTTACTCTCAACTTCCTCCTTTCACAATCCTCCAGGTTACTTCGTCATTCTCTGCAGTTTCCCGCTCGAATCCCACTAGTGCTGTATCATCAGCAAACAAGTGCCCTTTTCAGTAAATCACTAAATACGGAAAAAGTTCCAGACGAGCGGAAGTCTACCAAATGTAACACCGATGTTCAAAAAAGGTAATAAGTCAATGCCCAGAAATTATCGTCCTATTAGCTTAACATCTGTAGTTGGAAAACGTATGATGAAATTATCATTCGAGAAAGAATTGTAAACCATGTAGAATACCACCACTCACTAAACGAATCTCAGCATGGTTTTCGATAAATCTACTTGATTTTTCTTTATACATAATCAACATATATGACGAAAGTCAAGTAGTTGACGTTATCTGTCTAGACTTACAAAAATCTTTCGATAAAGTACCAGCGGTCATCACAGTTTATCAACATGGCATTGATGGGGTTGTATTTCAGTGGACGGGGTATTGGTTAGCTGGCCGTAAACAAAGGATTGCGATTAATGTCCAAGCTTGGAGATGGTTAGACGTAACAAGTGGGGTGCCACAAGAACCAGTTTTGACACCGGTTCTCTTACATATATTGATGGTATTAATACTAGGCTGCATTACAGGATATCAAAATTTGCTGATGATACAAAGCTGGGAAATAAATCTACAAATGAACTTGAACATCTACAGCTTCAAAATGACATATACAAACTGATGAAATGGGCTCATAAGTGGCAAATAAATTTTAATATCGATAAATGCAAAGTCTCCCTTATCGGTAGTAGAAACGAAAAGGCAAGCTACAGTATGAATTGTGTTGATCTACAAAAGATAAATGAGGATAAAGACTTGGGTGTAATAATCTCTGATGACCTAAAACCACGTAAGCAGTGCATAGAAGCAGTGAAAAGAGTGAACAAAAGCCTTGGATTCATGAATAGCGTCTTCGAATTTTAGTCCAGGGAAATCATCCTTGCTCCTTACAATTCACTGGTTCGTCCAGATCTTGAATATCATATTCAGTGAAATAATACTATGTGCTTCATTTCTCTCTCTCTCTCTCTCTCTCTCTCTCTCTCTCTCTCTCTCTCTCTCTCTCTCTCTCTCTCTCTATATATATATATATATATATATATATATATATATATATATATATATATAGAGAGAGAGAGAGAGAGAGAGAGAGAGAGAGACGATGTATGAGTATAAATAAACTTGTAGAATAAGTATACGTAATCTCTACAAATGGATTCGTACCCTCTTGTACCCGCATACGGTACAGAGATCGCTGCAGTATCCAGTATTTCACGCGAAACTGAAGCTCAGCTTTTTTCTTATACTTTACGATTCGAGAGCAAAAAGTTTGCCTCTTAACCAGAGCATCAACCATTCGCTCTCTCTCAACCAGACATCAGCTGCGGTAACAACCATTCGCTCTCTGAGCCACACATCAACGCAAAAAGGAGGCTTGGGTTTCATATGCTGATCTTCTCATGTGAACACAACCATTCTACCCTGATCTATGCGACTGTTACTGCACCGGGCTGCATCAAGAGTCCTTTAGAGACGGAAGCCTCATTAAATCACACGTAAAATTGTGTCTAAGCACGTATAAGCCATTCCCTGGAGTTATGGCGAATGGTTGGTGCCATCCAGCGACCCGTCTATGAACTTTATTGCCCCTTAGATGAGATGTAAGGGACGGGCGGGGGGTTGGTGTGAGGTGGGGGATGAGGGGAGGGGTTGCCCTGAGGTTTATGAAAACCCGCATAGTAGCAGCTGTCAGGGAGATGGTCGGTGGGAGGGACCAGACCCTTGTTTACTTGATGTAATGCGGCGTCTGAGGCCCCTCAGAATGGTAGGAAGGACCACAGGTAGGAGAGAAGGTGGTGTCCAGAGGGTGGGGGTGTACCTGTAGACAGATGTTTACAGCGGTAGAGAGCGGATGGTACAGGTGTTTTACAGATGCTTCGGTCGAGTTATATTACGACTTCTGATTGTAGTTCACATTCAGGGGGGTTGATTCATGGATCTGGGTGGCTAGGCTGGCTGTCATTCTCAATGGAGGCCAGCCAGCTTGCCCAGGACGATGTGAATATACACACTGTCGGGGGTCTGAGCCTGTTTATCTGCTCCAGTAAAGTTACGGTGTTGTAACAACCTGAGTGATACAGAACGACTGATGTTGTAACAACCTGAGTGATACAGAACGACTAATGTTGGAACAACCGTGAGTGATACAAACCAAATGATGTTACAACCTGAGTGGTTTGAACTATCTGATGTTACAACCTGAGTGGTTTGAACACTGTGATGTTATAACAACCTGAATGATACAGACCGACTGATTTTTTTGCATTGTGTAAACGAGAATCTTTGAAGGGGAACATGTGTATTATTGCTGTTGACTTCAGGACTAAATAGTATTTCCAGATATGGTTCAAAGTCTTACGATGTTTGATGTGAGTGGATCTGTTGGAAGGACGATAATTCAATGACTGGAATGGTTGTTAAATGAGTGAAGAGTTCCTTAAATGACTGGTGGAGTTTTTATATGACTGAAAAGATTGTTAAATGACTGGAGGGGTTGTTATATGACTGGAGGGGTTGTTAGATGACTGGAGGGATTGTTAAACGATTAGAGGGATTGAAGGGAGGATGTCAGAGGAGGAGAGGGAGGGAGCTGGAGTAGAGGATTAGGGACGCAAACAAGTGATGGGCTGAGTGAGATGTAGTGCAAGTAATACCTTAAGAGACTGGATGTTGGAAGGTTGTCTACAGCGAGTACTGGTGGCAGGGGGAAGGGATGGAAGGGAGTGAAGGAAGGGAGAGAGTGAAAGGAAGGGAGAGAGTGAAAGGAAGGGAGTGAGAGAGGGAAGGGAAAGTAATGACGGAAAGGGAGGATAATCAAAACTTTCCTCCACGTCTTACCAGAGCCTTGAGAAGGTCCTTCCTACTTCCACCTCTCCACCGCCACTTCTCCCTCACTTTAGACTTTCCTCCCTCACTTTACATCCATCTCCATCACCCTAGCCCTTTCTCTTTCTTTCTACATCCACCTGTTTCGCTCTGCCTCCCTCTTCAACAGCCATCCCCCTCCTATCACACCCTAACCTTCTCTTCTCTCACCCTATCACCCTCTAATGAAAACACTTTCTACATTCCTCCCTACCAACCCCTTCCTCATTACCCTTCATCTTAACACTTTCACCCATTACCTTTCATCTTAACACCTTCAGCCATTATCCTCCATCATAAACCCGTCACCCATTACCCTCCTTCCCAGCTAATTCACCCATTATCCTCCCTCCTAACCACTATACCTTTTACCCTTCCACCCAACCCTTCACCCGTTGTCTTTCCCCTTAAGCCCTTCACCCATTGCCCTTTCCTACAGATCCCCTTCATCCAATACCCTCCCATCCTTCAAATGATACGAGGCATGAGGTTAGTGAACGCCCTAACGGCTGGGTCATGCAGGGGTCAGGGAGCTCCCTAACTAAATGTATGTCTCCCTTCAGACCAGGATATAATCCCAAGTAGTTACTGGTGACTCCAAGGCCTCAATAAGATGTGTATATATCTTAAGAATAAATACGCAGGCACAGACGTGACCATCTCATTATATTATCAAGAAAACATTCAAATGTTTTCGTGGTCTCACCTTATGATGTAGTACCAGTTAGACTTTCGTGATTAAGAATCGTTTCATTTCAGTCTGAACTGAAGATTCAGTTTGTATCTAATCCTTGCCGTATATTCATTCGATCGTTTATATCAGTAGAACTATAGATACGTTTAGAAATAGAATTGATAAACACTTCGCTTGAAGTCCACGACTTTCATCATTTGCGCCTCCATAGTTAAAATGGCAATTTGCAGGTCATTCTCTGTGTATTATCTGTATGCCTCGTCACTTTCACTTCATTATCTGTGAGGTTCTGATATCTTCCTCGGAAGCTGATTGTGACATCATACAGCAACGGTCTGTTGCTGTATGATGTCCTTTGTATTCCTTTGTAAGACTAAGACATCCATGAATACTGCCAGTTATCTCTAGTGACGCTGTTCTGATAGATTGTAGCTAGCAGAAGGCATTCATCACGGGCACGAGCATCCACACATGGTTAAAACTTTAGTTTATATATGTACGTGTTACCGGACTACGCCTGCGTGTAGGCTACGCCACGAGTGAAAGGTCATCTTCGACGTACGCAACAGAAGCTCCATGGTAAGCGTCACTGGGTAAGGAAGGTAAGGTATACACATATGGATATGTCACTCGTGGAAGACGGTTGCTCTTCTAGTCATCTCCATCCAACCCTCGTGACAAGCCCTTCCTTCCCTCGTCAGCGTCCCCTCGACGCCCCTCGTCAGGCCGTGGCTGCCCTCATCACCCTGACGCCTCCCTCTCCATCATCTTCAGGGCAGCGACCCTGGCTCCCCATCATCACAGGAGGTCAGGAAGGAAGTCATCCATCCTCATCCACGTCCACCTCCCTCGAGTCCTGGACCACACACACACACACACACACACACACACACACACACACACACACACACATACACACACTCAAACACACACAAACACACACACTCAAAAGCACACACACACACACACACACACTTATATATATATATATATATATATATATATATATATATATATATATATATATATATATATATATATATATATATATATATATATATATATATATAATCTACGCACTTGTTACCCGTATTCGTCGTTAGCAAGGTAGCGCCAGGTAAAGAAGAAAAAATGAACTCATTCGCTCACATTCATACCCTAGTTGTCATGTGTAACACACTGAAACTATATATACGATAATAATGTGATCATTATTATTATCATCATCAACATTCCAGGACCAGCTTTATGAAAGGTCCTGGTGTTACCCAGGTCCTTTCTGTAGGATCCTACATCCCGAGGCTGTGCTACTTCCAGTAGCAGGCTAATGTAGACTCCTTTAGGGTGTAATTTTTTCATTTTGGAATGCGCCTCCAACGATACGTCCTCGCCAAAGGTGACTTTGACTTCGCGGTATAACCCTAAGGTAGTGGACCACGGTAACACCTATGTATATATTAATGAATGAGTCTATTTTCTGAATATTTATCTGTTTTTGCTAACTTTTTAAGCACAACAAGACTACATATGGTTGCGCCTTTACTCCTTCCCCATGACGAGTTACTAATTAAATCAGCAAATGACACGAGGTAATACAAGGAGCAGCTTGAGGCTGAGGTGGTTGACGCCCCCCTCTCGTGTGGACGACCCAGAATGTAATACACTTCAAGGAATCTCAGGGACTATTCTTGCAGCTGGTACTGGTCTCATCACACAGGAGTCAACGTTATAAAACATCATTCACACTTCAATGAAAACGAGAACTTCAGCTGTGATGGTTTCACAGATGAATTCCTCAATCGATCGATATTTTTGGCATGAATTTTGCTGTGAGTGACGCACGTGGGAGAAGACTTATGTATGGGCTGGAACATTGTGCACATACTCACCTGACTGTTGGTTTGATGTTGACTGCTTGAGCCAAAATACAGAGGCTCAGTTCGACTGCTCTCTCTCTCTCTCTCTCTCTCTCTCTCTCTCTCTCTCTCTCTCTCTCTCTCTCTCTCTCTCTCTCTCTCTCTCTCTCTCTCTCTCTCTCTCTCTCTCTTCTTGCGACAGTGTTGCTGGCTCTGTAAAGGTTGTTAGATAGTTTCCCATATATAGAAGACAATTGCCATCTGTATATGGACAAAAAAAAGATCAAAAATTTTTTTTTACAGAGGCCACTTCTTCGTCCTTCCGACATGTGTATGGCGATAGTTCTTCCATCCTTCCCAGATGTTGGTGACAATGTCTGTTCCATCTTTCTCGAACGCTAGTGATAATAACTGTTCCATCCCTTCCCTAATGCTGGTGAAAATACCTGTTCATCTTCCCCACAAATATCAACATTATGGTAATTTGATTCTGTCATTTAACTCCTTGTTTACCTGTCTGTCTACATTGTTGAGGAACAGAGTCAATCACTCAACATATGTGTTAACTATCATTTGGAAGACTTAGCGGGTTTAAGAGTTCAAACATCCACTTCAAATTCTCATGATACCAGCTGGAGTCCAGCTGATATTTGTGCACCGGATAATACTGTTGATTAATCCACTATCGTGTATGACTAATCTTAATTATCCGGTTCCACTATGTTTTTGTAATCCTGTTACACTGATTAACTTTTGCTGTAAATGATTCCCTTGTACGTTCCTCAGTCTCTCTACCAACATTAACATGAGTGCTGGAAGCTGCTAACATTAACATGAGTGCTGGAAGCTGCTAACATTAACATGAGTGCTGGAAGCTGCTAACATTAACATGAGTGCTGGAAGCTGCTAACATTAACATGAGTACTGGAAGCTAAAACCATTGCACTCCAGCCTCTTAAATGTTGTGCATTTGATGTTCATCCTAGGAAAGAAAACCAATGTCCAAGTATATATACATGTATGTATATTGGAAAGGATCACAATTTTGCGCGTGATCAAGTATATTCCTATGAATCCACGGGGAAAATGAAACATGATAAGTTCTCAAGTGCACTTTCGTGTAATAATCACATCATCAGGGGAGACACAAATGGCGTCCTAGCTACGTCTCTTCGTTGTATATCAACTGACTGTTATATCTCTCTCTTTTGTCTCCCCTGATGATGTGATTATTACACGAAAGTGCACTTGGGAACTTATCGTGCTTCATTTTCCCCAAGAGCTCATAGGAAAGTATGTATATATGTATGTATGTATGTATGTATGTATGTATGTATGTATGTATGTATGTATTTATGTATGTATGTATGTGTGTATATATGTATGTATGTATGTATGTATGTATGTATGTATGTATGTATGTATGTATGTATGTATGTATGTATGTATGCATGTATGTATGTATGTTATGTATGTATGTTTGTATGTATGTATGTATGTACGTATATATGTATGTACGTATGTCTATATGTATGTATGTATGTATATGTGTTGTATGTATGCATATATATATGTATGTATGTAAGTATGTATGTATGTATATATGTATATATGTATGTATATATGTTGTATGTATGTATATATGTATGTATGTATGTATGTATGTATGTAAGTATGTATGTATGTATATATGTATGTATGTATGTATGTATGTATGTATGTATGTATGTTTGTATGTATGTATGTATATTTGTACGCACACACAAGGAAATATTGAAAATGATAAACATATAGCGTGATTGATATCTATAAAAAAAAGCCATAGTAACAGAATGCTAAAGAGTACGAAAATCATCGAGAAATCAAAATATGTAGAAGAAATTAAAAGGAGAGAAGGTGAGGCACGTATTAAGCTTTATATTTGTAAGAACGAGTAACTGGGGGTCGGTCCTTAAAGCTAGCCTGAGAAGATGACAGCTGAGGAGCACCTGGATTATCTTCTACACAAGACAACTGGAAGGAATTTCCTCTGCCTCTGTGTTATAAATTACAGCCAGGCCCCCGTTATTATGATAAGAAGGTCACATTTAATTGCCCACACTGAGCCTGCTTGAAGCAAAGCACAGTAATAATTTTCAAATTTTATTATATATAATCAGAAGATATATATATATATATATATATATATATATATATATATATATATATATATATATATGTTGAAAGATTTGATAAATCTCTGCCTGTTATTGAAATTTACTGCTTCCTGCAGAGGTAGCTTATAATCAGTAGTGAGCTGTTGTTTTTTTCTTTATTGAATTCAGAGTTGTAAGTAAGTGGCTTGGCTTAGGGCTGTCTTACGTAACAACAGTGAAGCTGCTACAGTACGTGGTGTGAGCTGAATCTTTAGGTTGATCTGACTCTCGAGCTACAAGCTTGCGTTCTCTCTCTCTCTCTCTCTCTCTCTCTCTCTCTCTCTCTCTCAGCGCCACCGACCAGAGAGTCATGTCACCAGTTCTACCCGTCTGGGTATAGGAAGGGTCAACGATGGCTGGGCAGTGATCCAGAACTTCGGTGGCTGTCAAATATCACTCCCTTGGACGAGGTAGCCAAGCCCATGCGTGGGCTGCTGGTTTTCAGTCCACAAACATGCAGTCTCTCAGTCTCACACATAACGAACGACAACACGTAACTCACACAACTCGTTCTTCGTAACGCTAGTTCGACTCGTTAATTCTGCCATTTGGCAAACAAGATGAAGTGTAACACAAATGCTCGAGTCGATAACACCACAATTAAGTTTTCCAGAGATGGGATGACAGTTTTGTTGGTTTGATTTTTAAGTTATTCCACATTTGTATGGCCGAGGGTTAAGTGCCTAAGGACAGGCAGAATGCATGGTTACAGCCGCAGTTTAAAAGTAAGGGACAGAAGTGAGTGCTTGACTGAGGTATAAGCCTTTTGAGTGAACATGATAAGGTGTGTGGGAGAATGGTGCTTGAGAAGGTGGTGATATGCACAGAACACCTGACTGGGGAGGAGCAATGTGGGTACGAGAGAGGTATACAGGATGTGTGGACCAGATGTATGCTTTGAAAAACTTGTGTGGGATATACCTCGAGAAACAGAGTGAATTATGTGTGGCAATTACAGATCTGGAGAAAGCGCATGAAAGTGTTGACAGGGAGATCTAGCGGAATGTGCTAAGAAATATAGGTGGTAAAAGGAAACTTATTTTTAGATGCAGTAAGGAGGTTTTACAAGAGAAGAAGGCGTGTGCGAGAGTAGGAAGGGAAAAGGTTAGTGGTTCCCGGTGAGTGCGGGTCTGTGCCACAGAACTGTAATGTCATTGTAATTGTTTAATCATATTAAGGGACGTGGTGATTATGCAAGTAAATGCAAGGAAGGGTCTTACAATGTAGGGGGAGTCTTTGGTAGGCTTGGGTGAAGGGTGGTGGGCTCGGGTAGTGGACAAGTTGCTGTGTGCAGAAGACACAACTCTGGTGGCATCCTAAAGAGGAAAAATAAAGAAGTTGGTGAGAGACGCAAGATAAGCGTCTGAGGAGAAAACTGAAAATATATGTGAGCAAAAGTTAAGGTACTAGTGTGCAGCAGCAGAATGAGACAGGGTGGTACGAGTGTAATCCTGAATGGGGAGGACCTGAGGGATGTGGAGTGCTTTAGGTATGTGGGAGTGGACGTGATAGCAGATGGAACCATGAAAGCTAAAAGGCGCCACAGGATGGACAAGAAGGATAAGCACTTGGATGCACCACGGAGTGTGTGGAAGATGAGATCAGCGTCTGTTAGGGTAACGTTGGGCATTTTTGTAAGTATAGCAATCCCGACAGATATGGAGTATGTGCGTCTTGGGCATCGAATGCAAAAAAAGAGGGTGGACATGTTGGAAATAAGATGCCAGAAGAGAACACTTGGTGTGAGACGGACTGATCGTGTGAAGAATGCCAGTGAGAGAGAGGTGTATTATAGGTGGTTTGATTCAGAGAAGTAACCAGGGTCTGATGATATGGTTACGACATACATAGAAAATAAGCGAGGGATCGATGTGGTATACGGAGGACGTCACGCTGTCATTGGGCTGAAGCAGGACATATGAAGGTAAACGTGGAATAGTTTGTAACGTAGGTATTAATACACTACACATGACAGTAAGAGTGTGAATGTGTGCAAATGAGGCCCTTGTTTGTTTCTCCCTGAGAATAACTCGTTGCAGTGGGTGAAGCAATTAAAGGAATTAATTTTCTAAAAGAAGGAACAGAGAAGGGGGCCCAAGTGAGGATATTTCCTCAAAGGTTCAGTCCTCTGTTCTTAACGGTACCTTCGCTAACGCGGGAAATGGCGAATAGTATATATATATACATATATATATATATATATATATATATATATATATATATATATATATATATATATATATATATATATATATATATATATATATATTCATTGCTATCTGACCGTCCTGTCAAAGGTTATCGGATTTACTGATGTAAATGCAATCTAATCCAACTGTACCGTCATCTGGTTGGCCAGTACGACGTTAAATACATCTCAGAACATCATAATTTGTGATCCCTTGAGTGTAATCTTGTGCGTCACTGTCTTGTGCTAGATCTTCCACTGAATAATCCTATTTCTAAAGAGTATTCAACTCACTGACGCATCGAACATCACGACTGCGAAATCCGACGTTCGTGAGTGGAGGCCAATCACACGCTTACGAACACCCGCACGTATCACTATAAGTTTAGTAATGGTCTGAAATATTAGACTATAGTAGTGTGAGGCTTCAAGACAAAATAAGCTAGACGAAGTATTATTTTTTTTCTATGTAGATAAAGGAATACTTAGGACTAAAGAAAGGTTTCAATTACGTCTGTGCTTGAACTGGTGTGTTAAGGAGTTACAAAGAAATGCTACTGGAGAACTTCAGTTTACAGTGAAGCTTCTTAGCCTTTACCCTCTCGTCGTAAACTACAGGTGGCAGCTCTTCAGGAGGCCAGGACTGTAAAGACTGTAAAGTATGGCTGTAGAAATGTCCAGATGGCGTGCGGTGGGTGAGGCCCCCTGCAGTGTGCCTGGCGGAGGGAGGGAGAGGCAAGCCACAGCCAGACTCCTGACGGTGTTCTGGCCGCCACGGAGGCGTGGGTGCTCCAGACATCACGGTGTACCATGGAAACGTTCATCATGACCTTATATTTAGTTTTTCGTCTTAGGAAAAGGAAAGTGAAATGGGGCGAGTCTTCCGACGATAATGATCTGGGCAAAATAACAAAGTGTTACTATATTATCCACAAAGCTTCAGAGGTTCGCTTTCTATCCTTCATCTTAAGCCAATTTAACATGTATATTGTCTTTTCTACTTCATATAAATATACAGATACTCAGACAACGAGACACTCATATGTCCGTCGACGACACCAAGTCAAGAACACAGATAATCACATTATATTGCAATTCATATTTGTGAAATATATCGCATTTTCACAGCACGATAACCCTGCCTGCTCCAGAGCACGAGCCAGCGTACGAAATACCTGGCAGCTGAGCTTGTCGGACCCCAACTCGTCGCATCCGGTACCCAGTGCGTCGCTGACGGAATGGTTCGCCCGATACGTCTTCGCCCGGCGTGCGTGCGCTGGACACTTGTGACGCATGTTTCCGGTTTTTGTTTTAGCCTGAGGTGAGTCGTTCCTTACCTCCCGCCGATCCCATCCGGGATGTACTCGATGCATCTGGTCGTTAGGGAGACGGAGTGATGGGCCAATTAACCGTTTGCTGTTGAGTTACTGTTGATCGTCGGCTTTTATCCGACGTCATTATCTGAGATACGATCCCGGACGCCGTGTGGAGCGACGTGAGGAAGTCAACAGATCTCTCTCACGGTGGATAGGTCCCAAATTACCAGACAGCTGATGATTGGTGTGTACGGCGCATGTGCATGACTGGTATGTACTATCCAGGAAATGTGTGACTGGTATGTACTGTATATGTGTAGGATTGGTATGTACTCTATATATGTATGATTGGAATGCGTTTATGATTGGTGTGTGCTGCACATGTGTATGACTGGTATGTACTATCCAGGAAATGTGTATGATTGGTACGTACTCTACATAATGTATGATTGATATGTACTGTGTGTATGATTGGAATGTATTGTATGTGTGTGTATGATTGGTATGTATTGTACACGCGTACAGGTGGTAAGTACTTTAAATGTGTATGATTAATATGAACTCTGTTTGTGTATGATTGTTATGTACTTTTCATATTTGTGACATTTATTTCTGAATGAAATGTTTCAAGTGAAGCTCCGTCGAGGACCTGATAGCGAGGTGGGGAGTCAGACTCAGCTATGTGAAAATAACAGAGGAGACAGTGACCAGAGCCTCACCCACGGGACACCAGAGCTGGACACATCTGTACTGAACACTTCCAAGTGTGTGACGTGACTCTCTCTCTCTCTCTCTCTCTCTCTCTCTCTCTCTCTCCTCTCTCTCTCTCTCTCTCTCTCTCTCTCTCTCTCTCTCTCTCTCTCCCCAGCAGGAAGTGTTATGAAGCCTGTGTAAGGAGAGGAGTCATTGTCTGCGAGAGGAAAATTGAAGTTATCTTCATCACGCTAATCATTAACCTTGATTATACTACAAAATGATAGAGAGAGAGAGAGAGAGAGAGAGAGAGAGAGAGAGAGAGAGAGAGAGAGAGAGAGAGAGAGAGAGAGAGAGTTCAGTAACCATGACAAATCATAGCGGCTAAGCTCGCCACTGAATATATTCATAGACGCCAGCTCAGCGGGCAGCCCTCACCCAGACTCTTCACCCATCAGAACGCCAGCACCGCAGCGGGCAGCCCTCACCCAGCCCTCTGCACCCCACAGATGACCAGCACCGCAGCGGGCAGCCCTCACCCAGCCCTCTGCACCCCACAGATGACCAGCACCGCAGCGGGCAGCCCTCACACAGCCCTCTGCACCCCACAGATGACCAGCAACGCAGCGGGCAGCCCTCAACTCTGCACCACACGGATGAAGGGAAGTGCCTCATCAATTCGCGACGCCAGCGGATAAAAGATCCCTGAAATAATTATGCCTCCAGGCAAGTCTTATTATGTCGTACCATTCTGTCTTTGTCTAAAAGACTCCTTTCTGTGGCTCCATTACATTGCAACAGAGCCATTAGCCTTTCATTGTGCTGCAGGGATTACGTGCAATATACACTTATCCTTTGATTTACAGGTTAAAGTATCGCTGCTCATGGTGTGTTAGGGAAAACTTAAAAGCCCTTTCGTTTTACTCTCTGACGTTCCAGTAATCATTCTAGGAGTAATTGAGGCACTTCGGTCGTATACGTAATCAAAATATAAAGAGAACTTGTTTATGAATGATAACAGGTCATTCTCCCTTGTGTCGCAAAAGATAATGTGAGTAGTTTCCCGTCTTGATTATCGAACGTGTAAATAATCTCTTTTTGTGTGTGTGTGATAAAAGAGTTGAAGGTGAAGAACATACGTGCACAGCAGGAGACTTGCCAGCCGCGTTCTCACAAGGTCTGAGTCCCGAGGTTCCGCAAGGGCTGGACACGAGTGTCACTAAGATTGATGATGGAGTCCCGGGGGCCGTTATGTACCCTCTGGCTGCGACCTTGGACGGCCCAAATTACTGTGTCCCCCCATATGATTTATGAGCCTTACGCCCATCGTGCCTTTAATGTTGATTTTGTGTGATAGCATGCGTGACGGGGCGCCTTCATACTAATGGGTTATGCTGTTTCATCTCGATTTACTGGCAGGACCATTAGTCTCAACCGTCTGTTGCCCCCCCCCCCTCCCCTCCCCCCAAGGGGCAAGCGGAAGGGGGTGTGGGGGGGGGGGACCAGGGGAAATTATGGGGGATGCTGGACGCTCCCCTCGACATTATTTCTGATGGTTTCTGTTTATATTTCGCCCTCGAGGCTTGGTAAGTCCAGAGATAACGAAATGACTGATGCTGTAGATCGTGTAGAACCTACATGAGTGTCGTCCTGCGCCATAAGGCGTCGGCCACAAGGCTTGACCAAGTCAGTGGTTGCTGCGAAAATCATTTAACGAACGAAATGATCGATTACTCCGCCATTACCATCTCTTAATCACCTTTTTCTCTCCTCCTGACAGCCGTGACGAGGACGCGCACCGACTCCTGCACCCTGCCAGCTCAGCCAGGCCCCTGGTAGCACCTCTCCTCTCCTCTGTTCTCGTCTTTCCCTCCAGGAAAAAATAAATCACATAAAACCAAGAGAAAGAAAAGGACTAATAATCCAATCCCATCCAGTATCTCTGATCCTGGGCGGGAGAACTATTTATGACAGTCTATCCAGTCTCATCCACAGAGCTCAAGACTCTACCGTAGAGGCTATAGATCCAGCAGAGAGCTCATGGGTCCAGTCGAGAGCCTGGGGGTCCAGGCAAGGCTGGCGTTGTCCGCAACAATCTGACAAGGATCGCCTGGGACGCTGAGGGCCGTCAAAGCAGAGCCTCGTCCATCATGTATACTCATCGCGCTAACAATTAAGGTAATGATTAATTGATAGCGCGCGTGATTAATGATATCTTGTTCGTTCTCTTAGTCCCGGCCACCACGAACGGGGCGCACGTCAGTCGCCACGGGCGGCGGGGTGTCACGTGCAGGAGGGGTGGCTGTGTGGAGGGGGTGGTGGGGGGGGGGGGGGACCAATGGCCCTTGACCCCAGGCTGGCTTTGTTTGGTTACGGCGGCCGAGAGTAATGGCTTGTGTCTGACACACAGCGGCCATAACTCACTGCGGGAGGTGAAAATGAACTTCATATTGTCGTAAATCGTTTACACTGTGATTTTACTCCACAAATCATACACCGTATATATACATTTTTTTTTTCTCTTTTTCATCTCTCCCTAAAACGATGCCTAGCCGAGCCGCTCACGAGGCTCCTGCCGGACACATAGAGCCGAGAGCCACGACTACTCTGGCTCTTTCGGCCACGATAGAGATCTCATCACATCAACGGCGCCATCATAGAGCCGAGTTGATCCATTAATTAAGTTAAAGTTGTGGCCAGTGATCTATCATCGTCCAGGGAGGAGTGGGAGTCAACTTGGACTATGAAGATGACGAGGACGACGAGGAGGATGACGAGGTGTGTGTGTGAGGACGAGGACGAGTCCCTCCCGTCGCAGGAACGGACGAGGTGACCACCCGCTGTGGGCGGGCGGGCGGGAGCGTGACCAGGCAGCGTGAAGGATGAGGGCTGAAGGACTGTCAAGGATCCCCGTGATTTATTCATTAAAGGATTTCGCTCTCCGTGCTCAAAGGATTTCTGGCTC
This sequence comes from Panulirus ornatus, assembly GCF_036320965.1. Classification (NCBI taxonomy): domain Eukaryota; kingdom Metazoa; phylum Arthropoda; class Malacostraca; order Decapoda; family Palinuridae; genus Panulirus; species Panulirus ornatus. The sequence continues at coordinate 3,409,481 of NC_092233.1, read as the reverse complement.
GTAGTTCCAGGGATTCAAGGTTTACAGGATCTGGAATTTTGTACATTCTGCAGGGCGAGTCAGTTGGATTTTGTGTCATTTAAGGATTTCGGGAAAATTATAGATTCACAGTCAATAATTTTACGCCAGAGAAATTTTTTTCTTCGTCTTCGTGGTTTTCTGGCTCGATGAAAATAAAGGATAAATATATTATCTATTTACAGCGAAATTTATATAAATAATATTCATATCATTGAATATGAATACCTGTCAAGACTTATTGACAGATGTAAGGATTATCAAAATGTTTTTTGAGATCTATTAGTTTGCTACGTACGCTTATAAAAGACACTGAACATGAGATATGATTGTGCAGCTTCTTAACCCAGCATCATGACGGATTCTTCAAAAGTTACAAGGATAGAAAAACGTAATAGAACAACCAGATGACATAGAACCACTATTAGACATAGAAGTTAGACGTCATGTAACCGAACTAAACTTGAGTTTCGCTGTATAGTATTGTATCTCTTTTCGCTATAGTGTTTGACGAGAACCTCTATTGCCTAAGACCAGACGATGGCAATTAGTTGATATATGATGACTGTCATTAGAAATTATATGACACTCGTTGTAATCATAAATTCTTGTTATTCCATGGCAGCTGTGGTGCTCATGCCTTGTCAGGGGGTTTATGACTGGAAAACAAGTGACGGTTAGGACAGTTATGACGGTTAGGACCGTTATGACGGTTAGGGCCGTTATGACGGTTAGGGCCGTTATGACGGTTAGGACAGTTATGACGGTTAGGGCCGTTATGACGGTTAGGACAGTTATGACGGTTAGGGTCGTTATGACGGTTAGGGCAGCTAAGAAAGTTGTGATTGTTAAGAGCGTTATGGCGGTTAGGACAGTTATGACGGTTAGCACAGCTAAGACCGTTATGACTGTTAGGACCGTTATGACGGTTAGGACAGCTAAGACCGTTATGACTGTTAGGACCGTTATGTCTGTTAGGACCGTTATGACGGTTAGGACAGCTAAGACCGTTATGACTGTTAGGACCGTTATGACGGTTAGGACAGCTAAGACCGTTATGACGGTTAGGACAGCTAAGACCGTTATGACTGTTAGGACCGTTATGTCTGTTAGGACCGTTATGACGGTTAGGACCGTTATGACGGTTATGACTGTTATGACGGTTAGGACCGTTATGACGGTTACGACAGCTAAGACCATTATGACTGTTAGGAACGTTATGACGGTTAGGACAGCTAAGACCGTTATGACGGTTAGAACAGCTAAGACCGTTATGACGGTTAGGACCGTTATGACTGTTAGGACCGTTATGACGGTTAGGACAGCTAAGACCATTATGACTGTCAGGACCGTTATGACGGTTAGGACAGCTAAGACCATTATGGGGGTTAGGACCGTTATGACGGTTAGGACAGCTAAGACCGTTATGACGGTTAGGACCGTTATGACGGTTAGGACAGCTAAGACCGTTATGACAGTTAGGACAGCTAAGACCGTTATGACGGTTAGGACCGTTATGACGGTTAGGACAGCTAAGACCGTTATGACGGTTAGGACCGTTATGACGTTTTGGACAGCTAAGACCGTTATGACGGTTAGGACAGCTAAGACCGTCATGACGGTTAGGACCGTTATGACTGTTAGGACCGTTATGACGGTTGGGACAGCTAAGACCGTTATGACGGTTAGGACAGCTAAGACCGTTATGACGGTTAGGACAGCTAAGACCGTTATGACGGTTAGGACAGCTAAGACCGTTATGACGGTTAGGACAGCTAAGACCGTTATGACGGTTAGGAAAGCTAAGACAGTTATGACGGTTAGGACCGTTATGACGGTTAGGACAGTTAAGACCGTTATGACGGTTAGGATAGCTAAGACCGTTATGACGGTTAGGACCGTTATGACGGTTAGGACCGTTATGACGGTTAGGACAGCTAAGACCGTTAAGACGGTTAGGACAGCTAAGACCGTTATGACGGTTAGGACAGCTAAGACCGTTATGACGGTTAGGACAGCTAAGACCGTTATGACGGTTAGGAAAGCTAAGACAGTTATGACGGTTAGGACCGTTATGACGGTTAGGACAGTTAAGACCGTTATGACGGTTAGGACAGCTAAGACCGTTATCACGGTTAGGACCGTTATGACGGTTAGGACAGCTAAGACCGTTAGGACAGCTAAGAAAGTTAAAGACGGTTAGGACCGTTATGACGGTTAGGACAGCTAAGAACGTTATGACTGTTAGGACCGTTATGATAGTTAGGACAGCTAAGACCGTTATGACGGTTAGGACAGCTAAGAAAGTTAAGGACAGTTAGGACCGTTATGACGGTTAGGACAGCTAAGACCGTTATGACTGTTAGGACCGTTATGACAGTTAGGACAGCGAAGACCGTTATGACTGTTAGGACCGTTATGACGGTTAGGACAGCTAAGACCGTTATGACGGTTAGGACCGTTATGACGGTTAGGACAGCTAAGACCGTTATGACTGTTAGGACCGTTATGGCTGCTAGGACCGTTATGACGGTTAGGACCGTTATGACGGTTAGGACCGTTATGACTGTTATGACCGTTATGACGGTTAGGACAGCTAAGAGCATTATGACTGTTAGGAACGTTATGAGGGTTAGGACAGCTAAGACCATTATGACTGTTAGGACCGTTATGACGGTTAGGACAGCTAAGACCGTTATGACGGTTAGAACACCTAAGACCGTTATGACGGTTAGGACCGTTATGACTGTTAGGACTGTTATGACGGTTAGGAACGTTATGACGGTTAGGACAGCTAAGACCGTTATGACGGTTAGAACACCTAAGACCGTTATGACTGTTAGGACCGTTATGACGGTTAGGAACGTTATGACGGTTAGGACAGCTAAGACCGTTATGACGGTTAGAACACCTAAGACCGTTACGACGGTTAGGACCGTTATGACTGTTAGGACCGTTATGACGGTTAGGACAGCTAAGACCATTATGACTTAGGACCGTTATGACGGTTAGGACAGCTAAGACCGTTATGACGGTTAGGACCGTTATGATGGTTAGGACAGCTAAGACCGTTATTACGGTTAGGACCGTTATGACTGTTAGGACCGTTATGACGGTTAGGACAGCTAAGACCGTTATGGCGGTTAGGACAGCTAAGACCGTTATGACGGTTAGGACCGATATGACTGTTAGGACAGCTAAGACCGTTATGACGGTTAGGACCGTTATGACTGTTAGGACCGTTATGACGGTTAGGACAGCTAAGAGCGTTACGACGGTTAGGACAGCTAAGACCGTTATGACGGTTAGGACCGTTATGACGGTTAGGACAGCTAAGACCGTTATGACGGTTAGGACAGCTAAGACCGTTATGGCGGTTAGGACCGTTATGACGGTTAGGACAGCTAAGACAGTTAAGGACGGTTAGGACCGTTATGACGGTTAGGACAGCTAAGACCGTTAAGGACGGTTAGGACCGTTATGACGGTTAGGACAGCTAAGACCGTTATGACGGTTAGGACAGCTAAGACCGTTATGACGGTTAGGACAGCTATGACCGTTATGACGGTTGGGACAGCTAAGACCGTTATGACGGTTAGGACCGTTATGACGGTTAGGACAGCTAAGACCATTATGACTGTTAGGACAGCTAAGACCGTTATGACGGTTAGGACCGTTATGACGGTTAGAACAGCTAAGACCGTTATGACGGTTAGGACCGGTATGACGGTTAGGACAGCTAAGACCGTTATGACGGTTAGGACAGCTAAGACCGTTATGACGGTTAGGACAGCTAAGACCGTTATGAGTGTTAGGACCGTTATGACGGTTAGGGCAGCTAAGACCGTTATGACGGTTAGGACAGCTAAGACCGTTATGACTGTTAGGACAGCTAAGACCGTTATGACGGTTAGGACAGCTAAGACCGTTATGACGGTTAGAACAGCTAAGACCGTTATGACGGTTAGGACCGTTATGACGGTTAGGACAGCTAAGACCGTTATGACGGTTAGGACCGTTATGACGGTTAGGACAGCTAAGACCGTTATGATGGTTAGGACCGTTATGACGGTTAGGACAGCTAAGACCGTTATGACGGTTAGGACCGTTATGACGGTTAGGACAGCTAAGACCGTTATGACGGTTAGGACCGTTATGACGGTTAGGACCGTTATGACGGTTAGGACAGCTAAGACCGTTATGACGGTTAGGACCGTTATGACGGTTAGGACAGATAAAACCATTATGACTGTTAGGACCGTTATGACGGTTAGGACAGCTAAGACCATTATGACGGTTAGGACCGTTATGACGGTTAGGACCGTTATGACGGTTAGGACCGTTATGACGGTTAGGACAGCTAAGACCGTTATGACTGTTAGGACAGCTAAGACCGTTATGACGGTTAGGACCGTTATGACGGTTAGGACAGCTAAGACCGTTATGACGGTTAGGACCGTTATGACGGTTAGGACAGCTAAGACCATTATGACTGTTAGGACCGTTATGACGGTTAGGACAGCTAAGACCATTATGACTGTTAGGACCGTTATGACGGTTAGGACAGCTAAGACCATTATGACGGTTAGGACCGTTATGACGGTTAGGACAGCTAAGACCGTTATGACGGTTAGGACCGTTATGACGGTTAGGACAGCTAAGACAGTTATGACAGTTAGGACAGCTAAGACCGTTATGACGGTTAGGACAGCTAAGACCGTTATGACGGTTAGGACAGCTAAGACCGTTATGACGGTTAGGACAGCTAAGACCGTTATGACGGTTAGGACAGCTAAGACCGTTATGACGGTTAGGACCGTTATGACGGTTAGGACAGCTAAGACCATTATGACTGTTAGGACCGTTATGACGGTTAGGACAGCTAAGACCGTTATGACGGTTAGGACAGCTAAGTCCGTTATGACGGTTAGGACAGCTAAGACCGTTATGACGGTTAGAACAGCTAAGACAGTTATGACGGTTAGGACAGGTAAGACCGTTATGACGGTTAGGACCGTTATGACGGTTAGGACAGCTAAGACCGTTATGACGGTTAGGACAGCTAAGACCGTTAAGGACGGTTAGGACCGTTATGACGGTTAGGACAGCTAAGACCGGTATGACGGTTAGGACAGCTAAGACCGTTATGACGGTTTGGACAGCTAAGACGATTATGACGGTTAGGACAGCTAAGACCGTTATGACGGTTAGGACCGTTATGACGGTTAGGACAGCTAAGACCGTTATGACTGTTAGGACCGTTATGACGGTGAGGACCGTTATGACGGTTAGGACAGCTAAGACAGTTATGACGGTTAGGACAGCTAAGACAACTAGAGGCCATAACATGAAATTATGCAAGAACATTGTTAGTAAAGACGTAAATAAAACAGTCTTCACAGTAAAACAATAGAGGATGAATGTGATAAACTAAGTCGTTTTGGAGTTAAAGAAGATGCATGATAACAGAGTTCAAGAGATTGAACCACACGAGTGTAGCGCTCTCTGCCGGCAATTCATAAATACCAAAACATGTTACAAATCAATACACGCACAACGCAAGTTGTCACCAACGGAGAGGCAGCATGATCGTCAAGTGGCTGGAAAGGAGTAATGTTTCGTCAAGGACCATCTCTACAGGAGTCTACCGCTTCCCTCCTCCTGCTTGGAGCGCAGCAGTTGTAGGAACCCCTCATAAACAGGATCTTGAGGATATGTTTATATCAACAATATCTCCCATGCAATACACTACAAACAATGTCTCAACAATAAGTATAAGGAGAAAACTTTCTTGGACCAATACATTTCAGTGAGCAAATTCCATTCAGTCACAACACAGAAAGCACGTCACCACAGGCAGCTCTTCCTCAGGCAAGATACTTCAAACCTTCCAACACACACAAAAATCCTCGATCAAATGACACATCATACAAAGAATTCCTAACAACTAACCCCAAGCAAGACGCGTCAAGTAAGGAACCTGCAGTAGATACCCCTAAGCAAGACACATCAAGTAAGGAACCTGCAGTAGGTACCACTAAGCAAGACCTACTTTCATTTTTGCCGCAGGAGGAGCAAATGTACGGTGCACTCCCGCCCATCCTGCGGGCGGTGGCGCCAGGGAGGATACAAAGTGTACAGAAGGTCCAGGGACTGGGGGATGCCACACTGCAAGAAATGTCACAACACCTTATTGTTAATAACAAGATACCTGCAATTCTAAGCTTGTATCCACTTCTTGCATCTAGTTGGTACAACTTACCATATGAGACTATGTAATGTATGTAATGAAATACGAACTGTAACATCTTATGTAATATCAACCCACTGGCGAGGGTCTGAGTAAGACCCTTTGTGACCTCTGTAATCCTTTTGCGCTGCCGCTCACAGGATGAACATGGGCGGCACAATAAACTTGCCGAGGTTACTGGCACAAATCAAGTAACTAAATTATGAACTGAATGATACCTGAACTGTTTACAGAGCTGATCAACAATAGGTAATATCAAGGTGTTTAACTCTTCAATATCTGGCGTTGAATATTATTATGGATGAAATGATGACACATATCTTGAAATGTTGGGAAGGAATTTGACTCCTATACATTTTGTGCCGGAAATAATTAATGAAATCCTCCTTGATGGATGTTTACCATATGAGTAGGTCTGAAAGGCTTATAGTCAGGGTTGGAATGTGTTTATCTGAGCATCTGGAGCCCAGTAAAAAGGACTGATTTGAGTCAGTCTGATCCTGATACAACGGAAACTAAGTTCATTCGTATTTGGAATCTCTGTTGTTCTGGGGCAGCCAATATATAAGTCTCATAGCTTCGTTTTGTATTCCTTAAGCCTTCTAAGCAATCAGAGGTGCAGCATTATATAGAAGGTAACGTACATAAACAAACTGTATCATCTTGTCTACCTTCATATTTGCCCAGTATTGTGGATCAAAGCCAGCCATATGTCAAGAGTGTTCTGAACCTTTCTCTACATTGATGACTAACACCAGTTACAACATCTCCAGATGATGGTATTACTAAACCAAGATACTGTTATCTTCTTATCGTGTGATTCATTATTCATCTCAAGTCTTCTAGTGACCACTTTTTTTGGGGAGAGGGCGTCTGCTGAGGGTCGTTCCTTAACTCTTCAGCAAAAAGGACAAGGCCAAGCCTTTCACAACTATCTGATACACGGTTGAGTATATTGAGTATACTATTATACCCAGAGGTGTCTATCATGATATCGTTAGCATATCTGGTTATATGGTATTCGTGGTCATGGACTGAAGACGTTCCTTGATAAGGACATAAAACAAAGTGGGGTTAAGTACAACACCTTGTTGAGTGCAGCGTAATGTACAACCTTTTCTATGCATAAAAGTATATAGGATGGGAGGCAGAACAATACGGCTCAAGCAGCACTGTGCAGTTTGCCTGTTGAGTTTACCGCCAGTTTACAACAGCTTACAGGTCTGTCGGCGGTCAGCTGATCGTTGTTTACATCCTGTGAGGGTGAATGATGGTGGGGATGCGGTCCCCCTGGGTGTCAGTACGGCTCTTGTACTGACGTATTGATTAAACTTATCTGCTTACAGGACACACACACACACACACACACACACACACACACGTGGTTTAGTGTTAGCGTGACTCATCATAAGTCAGTATACGGATCGGACCCACATGGGTTCGAATCCTAGGTGCGCAATAATCCCACACCCAACCCAGGTGTTCATACTTCCCACAGGGCTGGTCGATGAATGGGTATCTGGCTAATGCTGGCGCGCGCGCGCGCGCGCGCGCGTGTGTGTGTGTGTGTGTGTGTGTGTGTGTGTGTGTGTGTGTGTGTGTGTGTGTGTGCACAGGAGTAAAGACATGCACACATGTACACACACTCTCCCCAAAACACATAAATACTAATCACAGAAAAACATTACCCAACCAGAGACACATGGGGGACATAAATATGACACAGTCTCAGGGATAAAGAAACTAATAAGCTCAAATGAGGAAATGTGAGGGAGTACCTCATGACAGATGAGAAGCTAACTGTTGAAAATTACCAATGAGATGAGATGTTTAATTATGAGAAATTAGGATAATGACCCTTGACAGATAAGAGTGAGGTCGAATGAGTGAAGGAGTGTGAATACGAGGCTGTGGAGAGGGGAGTGAATCAGAGTGAGAGGAGGGAGAGCGGGGAAAGGTGAGTAATGGGTGAGCTCCTGGGTGTGAGGGATGGGTCATGGTGGATGGGCACAAACCTCATTATCTCACGACAGACGCTCCATTTTCTAGGCCATATCCCCCAGCACCCTGTGTCTGGGGGACGTGTCTATATATATATATATATATATATATATATATATATATATATATATATATATATATATATATATATATATATATATATATGAAAGAGTGCGTCACAGACGGAGAGAGAGCATGTAGAGTGCGTTACCAGTGTGTTAACGTATTTATAAGTCTCAAGTGTGTGGTTATCAGCAGCTTTACCAGTCACACCAGTGACAACTGGTGGTGTGACAGCTTTTGGTGTGACAGTGTGACAGCCGCTGACGTGACACCTGGTGGTGTGACCGTAGGTGGTATGAGAACTGGTGGTGTGACAGCTGGTCGTATGAGGCAGATGGCGGTTGGGGACAGCTGGTGTGAGAATGTAACTTCTGAAACATATCATCATCTCTTGTTCACCTTCTAGAGGATAGGTAAACTCAGGCAGACTTTCTTGTCCTTCAGCGTCTTGAGAGAGACGTGTTCACCTCTGGCTATAACTTGCAACGAATGAGGAATATTTCTCAATGTTATTCAATTACAATAATCATTTCTTCATCTGATAGACTTGTTATATATTTTCATGTCCGTATGAACACATTTCATATAGAGAGCGTGTGACTGCTTCCGAAAATCTTGATCTAAAAACCCGACACATTTGAAATATTCATTTTGGATGAATATTTTGTATATTATCTTTCAGGAATATCACCCGATTCCTTGGTCTATGCAGGGAATATCGAGTCTTTATTCGTTTGGGAAGTAAACACATTATCTGTTATCTTTGTGGGACTTATCTGATTAATCATAGAGAATGTTACTCTCTCAAAGTTTATGGGCGACACAGATATATATATATATATATATATATATATATATATATATATATATATATATATATATATATATATATATATATATATATATATATATATATATATATATCCACGTGTCTGAAAGGTTCTGTTACCTCTGACATTTTTTGTTTACGGTCACCGACACGACGCGGACCAAACACGCCCCAGTGAAGGCCATCTCGAGTGAAAGAAAAAAGAAAATGTATGAAGAATTTAATCAGGGTTACGCAGGTGTTTGTAGACCCGAGTCTACAGGGAAGGAAGGTTGTATGAAGAGGGAGGGAAGGCATTGTTATAATGGTCAATCCTTGAGTGGCTGGTGTCCACACACAAGCTGTGGGAAGCAGGAGTCAAACATGTACTACCGCGGGTCATGATCTAACACTTGATTTCAATGGAAGTAAAAATCTTTCATATAAATGAATTTCATTATCAGTCATTATCTCTCTCAATCCTTGCCTTATCTGTAATCTGGAATTATGGCTTTTGAACTGATTATAAATGATTTAACTTTGAATTAGATCTATTGTTTCCGGTGAGATTCAGATAAAGAGTTATGGGTTATTGTGTGATTATATATATATATATATATATATATATATATATATATATATATATATATATATATATATATATATATATATATATATATATATATATATGTATATATGTATATATCATATAGATATGCAAAATTATGAATTCTTTTAATTGTTCATTAGACTGAACATTTTCATAACGATATCAAAGTTTTTACTTGTAAACTGATGCAAGTTAATTTCATCTTTATAAACATATCATTATAAAACTTTGTATCAAAACGGAACAAGTTAGAGGTCATCAGAAACCATTAAGGGAAATGAAGTTTCCCATACGTTGTCTGTGGTATTGAACTCCGTGGTATAGTGGTCAGCACGAGTCCACACTCGGGCTCGCATGAGTTCGTAATACAGGGCTGGAGCAGGCAGTCCACAGCCCACCCCAGATGTTCATTCTCCCTCGGGGCTAATCGACAAAATAAGACTAAGGCATCTAAATAAGTAGCGTTAACGAGATGGCCTTGATTAGGGCATTCGCTCGCCTATGTAGTTTCAATTAACATCGGGGGAAAAAGGAATTTAGCGAACATGATGATAATGACATGCGTAGGACATGGAAGAGGTGAGCTATATTCAAATAACTTGTACAAGACGAGACGCCCCGCCATGGAGGGATCTGGGATTTAACTGAATCGCATATATTACAGCTCAAGGTGCAAAGACGAGGTATAATGACAATGTGACAAGAGGTATGATGATGATGATATGAGGTATAATGTTGGTATGACTCAAGGTTTAATAAAGATATGAATCGAGATATGATGATTATAGGACACGAGGTATAATGATGATACGACACGAGGTATAATGATGATAGGACACGAGGTATAATGATGATACGACACGAGGTATAATGATGATATGACACGAGGTATAATGATGATATGACACGAGGTATAATGATGATATGACACGAGGTATAATGATGATACGACACGAGGTATAATGATGATATGACACGAGGTATAATGATGATATGACACGAGATATAATGATGATAGGACACGAGGTATAATGATGATATGACACGAGGTATAATGATGATATGACACGAGGTATAATGATGATACGACACGAGGTATAATGATGATAGGACACGAGGTATAATTAATTCATGACGGGATGTATATGATGTTAAGACACGAGGTAAAATGACTATATGACATGAAGTATTGTTGACGACAATACACTATATACATTGATGACATGAGCAGTACAGCGGTTATATAAATTGATGGCGCTACGCTAGGTACATTGATGACATGAGCAGTACAGCGGTTATATAAATTGATGGCGCTACGCTAGGTACATTGATGACATGAGCAGTACAGCGGTTATATAAATTGATGACATTCAGGTCATGTTGACGGGAGGGGAAGCTGCGCTGCTGGCAACACTCGAGAGGCTGACGGATTAGCGGCGTACCCAGGGGCGTCACTCAGGCCCTCCTCCCTCTGACTGATGGTGGCGGTGGTGGCCGGGGACCGACGCTTCCTCATTAATGCGCAGAGGAGGAGAAGTTGGAGGAGGAGGAGGAGGTGGAGGAGGAGGAGGAGGAGGAGGAGGAGGAGGAGAAGGAGGAGGAGGAGGAGGAGGAGGAGGAGGAGGACGGGGGGGGAGGAGGGGGAAGTAGAGGGAAAAGAGGAGAAGGAGGAGGCAGACGAGTGGAAGGAGGAGGGGGAAGAGAAGAGGGCAATCCTCTGTTTTGTATTGGCAGGTTCAGTCATGCTAGTGTTAAGTCTCACACTTACTGGTAATTACTTTGTGTTTCACACTTGCTGGTAATTACTTTGTCTCTCACACTTGCTGGTAATTACTTTATCTCTCACACTTGCTGGTAATTACTTTGTCTCTCACACTTGCTGGTAATTACTTTGTCTCTCACACTTGCTGGTAATTACTTTGTCTCTCACACTTGCTGGTAATTACTTTGTCTCTCACACTAGCTGGTAATCACTTTGTCTCTCACACTTGCTGATAATTACTTTGTCTCACACTAGCTGGTACTTACTTTGTCTCTCACACTTGCTGGTGATCACTTTGTCTCTCACACTTGCTGGTGATCACTTTGTCTCTCACACTTGCTGGTGATTACTTTGTCTCACTCTTGTAGGAACTTGAACTCTCTGACACTTGTTTAAGTCTCTCATACTTAGTGGATCTTACTTCAATCTCCCACACTTGCTGGCGCTGCCTCGAGTCTCACAGATTTGCTTCTTTTAATTCAAGCGTTGCTCACCTGCTGCTGTTTATTCTGCAGGTGCTTGATTAATGCCTCCGAGGTCAAAGGCAGGAAGTAGAGGTGAAAAAACTGAGGCAAGTCGGTGATGAAAACGTCCAATTATAGAGGCAGTCAGCGAGAGCGTGACGGGAAACACTTTAATGACCCCACAAACGGAGAGGCACAGGAGGTAGTACGTGTCACCTCCCGTGGCGTTACCCTGAAAAAGTCGACCCTGTTATGCTGGCGACTCAACTTGGTTTTCGATTCCACGTCATTAGAGGCATTAATAACGTTTTCCTTTTAATTGTCCAACTGTTTATTGCGACCACTGTGTCCGGACGGTTTATAGGTTGGCCGCTATTCACAGGTGTATAAATCCTGTAGCATATTTTGCTTCCTTCCCTCACCTTGGCTGTGAGACGGGATAACACGAGACTAAAAATCAATGTTGTGAATATCAATGAAGCTTTTGAGTGAATTTATGAGACAATATATTTCTGGCTGCAGCCACACCACTCAAACTGTTTAATATCCACCTAAATACGACTCAGACATTTGTGAGTCAAGATGTTTCCTCATGAGTGAGTAAACTTGGCCCCCCTCACATAGGGTTCAAGTGAGGGAGGTATGGGTAGCGGGGTTCAGCGGGGCCTGACGACGGTGTTTGCCCCGCAGGGCTCTTTGTGTATCATAAAGAGTTATGTTATAAGCTTCTCACAGGTGTCCTGCCGCTGGGAATTCATACTTTTTACGCCTGTCTCTCTCGTCCTCATTATCATCAACTGTGGAGCCCTGGTGATCCGGTGCAACAAATACACAAAAACGAAATTGTTGCTTACCTCCAACCTAGTGTGTCGACACTAGTAGCTTTCGTTTCATAGGAATCAAATACCATTTTCTGTAATGAGATGTTTTGCTTTAGTGATTAAAACCATCACATTAACTCACGCAGGAGGGAGAGACGTCGCTATAACTCTGCATTAGCCGTGTGAATTACAATACAGCGACGCAGCAGACGGGGGAGTAAGCGAAGTCGACCCTCCAAGGTTGTTATTTAGGTCCCTCCCTCTGACGCGACGCCTCGAGGTCCCCAAGGCTCAGGGGGTCTGATTTATTGATATTATTATTATGTTTGTGGGGAATACAGATCCTTAGGCGCCGTCCGTCGCCAGAGAGGGAGGCGACCAGTCTATATCCAGATATATGAGACTAGTTGATCATGTTTGGTGATAAGGAGGTTAAGATTAGGTCTCCCCCCTTCCATACTCTACCACCATCGTGTCCTCCCGTGTCGTAAGCTGACGTAAAGATATAAAAACGAGCATAGTTCCCTGAGGGATGGAGGCGGACGATTGCCCCTGGGGCTCCTGCAACGAATACGGATGCCATTGCCAGGGCTGACGACTGCCTTGCCCCCCCGCCTTCCCCACGTCAGCCCACAGTAATCATATCACGTCCGCCGAAGTCATTGCCATTACTCCTACCAGTGGCGCGTGGCCTCGTTGCATGTTTATCTAATGACATGTATGAAATCGGTAATACGTACGTGGCCACCGTGAAGCGATCACCAGCATGATGGAGAGATGATCGAACTGATCCGCCGTCCGCCACGGTTAGCCTGCCTCCGCCTCGGTCTGTCTAGCTTCGATTAGATTCATCTCACTCTGTAAAGGTTCCGCTGAAGCGAACCTGAACCGGTCTGACTCAGATTCGGTTTAGGTTCGTCTCTGTCTGTACAAGTCGGCTGCGGTCTACGTCGGTCAGTTTCTGTCAGTTTAGACTTCTGACTGAAGTGCGACCGTCGATCGAGTACATCGTGCTCTAGACGGTCTTCTTAGTTGTATGTCTCGTCAACTCGAAGCAAAAAAAACTCTTTCTTTATCAGTTCTTCTCCTGAGAGCACCCTCCTTGCATCTGAACCTTCCATACAACACGTCCTGTTGTACCTAAGCCAACATCCACTCCGTATACTGACCTAAGTCAACACTCACTCCGTGCACTGACCTAAGTCAACACTCACTCCGTACACTTCCCTAAGTCAACACTCACTCCGTGCACTGACCTAAGTCAACACTCACTCCGTGCACTGTTCTTTGCGCCTTCGCTCGTCAGCCACATCATAACACACCATTACCTGAAATATAACTTCCGCACACAGAATCACAATTAACAACCATCAGCCACACAGTCCAATCCCCAACCTCACCTACCACACACGTCAGCCATAACACTACATGCTAAGCCACACACGTCAGCCACAACACTACATGCTTAGCCACACAAACCACTCACAAATACCACTTTCCCAGCCACACACATGACTGCCTCAACTCATCCCTGTGACAGCACTACACTTTAGAAATATCTACAGTGCGTGACTTCATCAGGGAAGATGAGGAAAAACACGAGTATTGCTAACTCAACCTTCAAGCCAATGTGTAGGAATTCACTGACTTTAAAGATGGATAAAACTATGTATGTATGTATGTATGTATGTATGTATGTATCTGTCTATATATATATATATATATATATATATATATATATATATATATATATATATATATATATATATATATATATATATATATATATATAATTTTTTTTTTTTTTTTTTTAATTTTCCAAAAGAAGGAACAGAGAAGGGGGCCAGGTGAGGATATTCCCTCAGTGGCCCAGTTCTCTGTTCTTAACGCTACCTCGCTAACGCGGGAAATGGCGAATAGTTTGAAAAAAAAAAAAATATATATATATATATATATTCCCTGGGGATAGGGGAGAAAGAATACTTCCCACGTATTCCCTGCGTGTCGTAGAAGGCGACTAAAAGGGGAGGGAGCGGGGGGCTGGAAATCCTCCCCTCTCGTTTTTTTTTAATTTTCCAAAAGAAGGAACAGAGAATTGGGCCAGGTGAGGGTATTCCCTCAAAGGCCCAGTCCTCTGTTCTTAACGCTACCTCGCTAATGCGGGAAATGGCGAATAGTTTGAAAGAAAGAAAAAGATATATATATATATATATATATATATATATATATATATATATATATATATATATATATATATATATATATATATATATATATATATATATATATACACGTAGTTTTCATCACCTGAGGAATTCTCAAGCGAAGGCTGGAAATTGCTTGAATCATTACTTTGTGTCACTAAATCACTCGAATCAGGTTTTCCTCGACTTTCCAGCCCACTGCTTCACCCCCTTCCCTAGCCCCCTCCCCTCACTAGCCAGAAAATGACAAGACTTCCTTCCCGGGAAATGTGATTCCTAATCTATAATTACAATAAATCACAGTGTTATCTTCGCTCACAAACTGGAATCGAAGTAGAACTGCAGGTCTATATATTTTTTTTTTTTTTTTTGACCTTCGTGACATATTTCATGGTTGTCATTCTCATGAGCGAGTGACTGTATCGCATGACTGTCATGGATGCCAGGTTTGAGATTAATGGTCCTTCATCTGATCATTTTAATCTCTTCTTCTAATAACACAGTTATCATCAATTTTCTCAGGTTTTTCAACCATCCTCTTTTGAGTTATTCCTTTCAGAAATCATGCACTGAATTGTCAAATCGATTGTCAAAGTATAATACATTATTCTTCATATATATTATGATAATCATATGTGTTAGTTAATACGGTATATTACAGACTGAAATGTACGTAAAATACATCGGTTCGAATCCTGGTTGTGGCGTTCGGTCCACAGTCAATCCAGCTGTTCATCCTCCCCCACGGTTGGTCGATTAATTGGGTCCCTGGGTTAGTATATATGATCATACCTTCCTACTTCAAGAGTCCCTTCTATCATCTTGAGGCTCCCGCAGGTCTCAGGAAGTTAGCCACGTCCACCGGATGGAACCACAGGTCATAAAGTGTAATGTTGTGTGTGTTTCTACGTGCAGAGCGTGGAGGCCGACTGAGTGGTGGATGTTTTCTTTTTCGTAGTTGTATCGTGGGTATGATGGAGGGTCTTGGGATGTGGTGAAAAGGATTTTTGTAGGGACGAGTGATGTCCAGAGAGTAAGCGGAAGAAAGTGACTCGTCTTTGTCTGGGGAGGTTTCTGATGGTCGTATGTCTGGTGGACTGTGGTTGACGACTGAGTTTGAGAGGTCGGTTGTAAAATGGCTGACGAGTTGTTGACGGTTGTGTCATTTGAGGGCGGTGGGGTGGGGGGGATCCGTGAGTAGTGGTTGATGAAGTGTGAGGTTGGGGTGAGCTTTGCTATTTCTACTTGGAGGTTGATGGGTTGAGTGAGGGCAGGGGGGAGGGGAGGTGTCTAGTTCTTGTGCCTCCCCACCGCACCTTAGCCTCCCCATCGCACCCTAACCTCCCCACCACACCCAAGCCTCCCCAACACACCTTGCCTCCCCAACACACCGCAATCTCCCCATCATTCCCCAGAAAGTCATGTTGAACATAATGGTACATGATGATATTCCTTTCTTACCTCATCCCTCATACATTACCAGGGGAAATACATTTCTCCTATCCCTGCCAACCTTGTGAGAATTCAGCTCTCATTTCCACACACATGCTCTCCTCCACCCTGCCCGCACCTCTCACATACATTGTATTGATTGATTCTCCAGCAACAAATCTAAGACCCAAAACTTAAGATACAAGGAATTAGTACTTGCTAGATCAACACAAAGGAGAGGAAAACGGGGTCACAGTGCACTGCTTATGCTGAATCTCCGAGGAAAATAAGAAAACGCGGGCAGGGTGCCTCTCCTTACGACGGTAAAGTTACCAAAATCCTGATGGTCACAGCTGGAGAGAGACAGGTGGCGAAGGACGGGAGATGGGTGGTCACAGCTGGAGAGAGACAGGTGGCGAAGGACGGGAGATGGGATAGTCACAGCTGGAGAGAGACAGGTGGTGAGGGACGGGATGTGGGATAGTCACAGCTGGAGAGAGACAGGTGGCGAGGGACAGTAGACAGGATGGTGATTATATAGCTGGTGACGCACAGGAGCAATGAGGAGACGGTGACAGATCTGTCTGTCAGGATAATGGGAAAGGAGAGAACGATGGTTGGACAGAACCGAGGGAGAGAGAGAGAGAGAGAGAGAGAGAGAGAGAGAGAGAGAGAGAGAGAGAGAGAGAGAGAGAGAGAGAGAGAGAGAGAGAGAGAGAGAGAGAGGGGGGGGGGGGGGAGGAGATGACCACCCTGGTACAGCCTATGATGACAAAGTTTAGCCACGGAGTGTCCAGTCTTGTATCACACTACTGTTGTGCTCAGCAGCTAACACAACACTGTGTAGCTGTCCACCACGAGTCTGTTCATATATTACAGGCATGTAGCCAGTCTTCTGTTTCAGTACACACGTCTGCCAGGTTTCTTATCTCGTTACTTCGTTGGGCAAAATGTTGAAATTCCCTCCATCTTTGCTGCCGGGCTTCTGGGTGGCTTGGTGCCTTTGTGATATATTCCACAGAATGCATCACTCTCTCGCTGTGTGCTCTTCACTCATAACTATCATCGAAACGTTACACTTGCAACATCTGGCAAATAAGGAAATGAAATTCGAAAACTTTTATCTGTTCCATATGGCAAAGACTCGCATTCAGGAGTCCTTTTTTTCTCAAGTTTCTTAGTCTTTCATGATCATCTACGAATTCCTTTGTCTCCCTCTTACTTATAGCGTTTCTGAAGATTATCTTGCTCAATGGTTTCGTCTCTCTTAGATGGTAAGTACAGCACATAGCGGTATTGACCTGCTTGATATATATATATATATATATATATATATATATATATATATATATATATATATATATATATATATATATATATATATATATATATATATATGGCGCTTCTTCATCTTCTTTACATCTTTTTGATGTAAAAATATTTACGACGTGACACATCATCAGAGTCGAGAGTACATTTCTTTTCTTGTGGTTTTCAAACTTTCAGTCTCTTGTTCACGGTGGGTGAGTCGTGGACCTCTGGCATTATCATCACCCTCACCGTGTCCTTCTCTGTTGGATCCTTGAGAAGTGTGACCATCATGTTGTTCATCATTTCATGATTCATGTCTCTACATTCTTCTCCATTGAGATCCTTATATTATATTCTTAAATCTTGCATTTTCTCTTATATTTTCTCATGACCTGATCATCCTTGCTAGCTCTGGGGTCGTCTGTAAAGCATGTGGGTATATTATCTCTTATCTCTCACATCAGTATCATGAAGAGGATAAAAGATAATACAATAAAACATATATCCGACTGCCATTGTTTTGAATCTTATGTATTTCTTCCTATGTTATCTTTTTATAATTTATTCAATTACTTTCTTAAACAGCGTTACCGGACTCTTCCTGCTTACAGTTACACCGCGAATGAAGAGTCACTTTTGGACTACAATCTCGTCTAAGAATTTCTCTCTCCAGAGGAGTCCATCCTTACCCTGCTACTCATTGTAGCGCAACCTTGAAGCTGGAGGAACCCCTTGAGGAGGGTCCTTGATTTATATGATAACTACACTAATAATGCTAATAAGGATGATAATAATAATAGTAATAATTATCATTATCATTATCATTATTTACTATTATCATTATTACTATCATTATTATCATTATTATCATTATTATCATTATCACTATTATGATGAATAATAATCAATAATAATAATAATAATAATGATAATTTTAATGATAATAATAATACTAATAATGATAATGAGCATGATAGAAATGATAATAATTAGTTATAACTATAAGTAAATTCTGCAATTTGCCTTATCAACTGCCTTGGCAAATTTGACAAAAACAGGAACCACTCTCCTTTGGTACAGAGGTTTTATATATATAATTCTAGTAACCCAAGTGCAACATGCTGGTGACCCAAGCCTGTCTGTGCAACATGCAGGTGACCCTAGTCTGTCTGTGCAACATGCAGGTGACCCTAAGTCTGTCTGTGCAACATGCTGGTGACCCAAGCCTGTCTGTGCAACATGCTGGTGACCCTAAGTCTGTCTGTGCAACATGCTGGTGACCCAAGCCTGTCTGTGCAACATGCAGGTGACCCTAGTCTGTCTGTGCAACATGCTGGTGACCCAAGCCTGTCTGTGCAACATGCTGGTGACCCAAGCCTGTCTGTGCAACATGCAGGTGACCCTAAGTCTGTCTGTGCAACATGCAGGTGACCCTAAGTCTGTCTGTGCAACATGCTGGTGACCCTAAGTCTGTCTGTGCAACATGCAGGTGACCCTAAGTCTGTCTGTGCAACATGCTGGTGACCCTAAGTCTGTCTGTGCAACATGCAGGTGACCCTAGTCTGTCTGTGCAACATGCTGGTGACCCTAAGTCTGTCTGTGCAACATGCAGGTGACCCTAAGTCTGTCTGTGCAACATGCTGGTGACCCAAGCCTGTCTGTGCAACATGCAGGTGACCCTAAGTCTGTCTGTGCAACATGCAGGTGACCCTAGTCTGTCTGTGCAACATGCTGGTGACCCTAAGTCTGTCTGTGCAACTTGCAGGTGACCCTAGTCTGTCTGTGCAACATGCTGGTGACCCTAAGTCTGTCTGTGCAACATGCTGGTGACCCTAAGTCTGTCTGTGCAACATGCTGGTGACCCTAAGTCTCTCTGTGCAACATGCAGGTGACCCTAAGTCTGTCTGTGCAACATGCTGGTGACCCTAAGTCTGTCTGTGCAACATGCTGGTGACCCTAAGTCTGTCTGTGCAACATGCTGGTGACCCAAGCCTGTCTGTGCAACATGCAGGTGACCCTAGTCTGTCTGTGCAACATGTGGTGACCCTAAGTCTGTCTGTGCAACATGCAGGTGACCCTAAGTCTGTCTGTGCAACATGCTGGTGACCCTAAGTCTGTCTGTGCAACATGCTGGTGACCCAAGCCTGTCTGTGCAACATGCAGGTGACCCTAGTCTGTCTGTGCAACATGCTGGTGACCCAAGCCTGTCTGTGCAACATGCTGGTGACCCTAAGTCTGTCTGTGCAACATGCTGGTGACCCTAAGTCTGTCTGTGCAACATGCTGGTGACCTAAGTCTGTCTGTGCAACATGCTGGTGACCCTAAGTCTGTCTGTGCAACATGTGGTGACCCTAAGTCTGTCTGTGCAACATGCAGGTGACCCTAGTCTGTCTGTGCAACATGCAGGTGACCCTAAGTCTGTCTGTGCAACATGCTGGTGACCCTAAGTCTGTCTGTGCAACATGCTGGTGACCCTAAGTCTGTCTGTGCAACATGCTGGTGACCCTAAGTCTGTCTGTGCAACATGCTGGTGACCCTAAGTCTGTCTGTGCAACATGCTGGTGACCCTAAGTCTGTCTGTGCAACATGCTGGTGACCCTAAGTCTGTCTGTGCAACATGCTGGTGACCCTAAGTCTGTCTGTGCAACATGCTGGTGACCCAAGCCTGTCTGTGCAACATGCTGGTGACCCAAGCCTGTCTGTGCAACATGCAGGTGACCCTAGTCTGTCTGTGCAACATGCTGGTGACCCAAGCCTGTCTGTGCAACATGCAGGTGACCCTAGTCTGTCTGTGCAACATGCTGGTGACCCTAAGTCTGTCTGTGCAACATGCAGGTGACCCTAGTCTGTCTGTGCAACATGCAGGTGACCCTAAGTCTGTCTGTGCAACATGCTGGTGACCCTAAGTCTGTCTGTGCAACATGCTGGTGACCCTAAGTCTGTCTGTGCAACATGCTGGTGACCCTAAGTCTGTCTGTGCAACATGCTGGTGACCCTAAGTCTGTCTGTGCAACATGCAGGTGACCCTAAGTCTGTCTGTGCAACATGCTGGTGACCCTAAGTCTGTCTGTGCAACATGCTGGTGACCCTAAGTCTGTCTGTGCAACATGCAGGTGACCCTAAGTCTGTCTGTGCAACATGCTGGTGACCCTAAGTCTGTCTGTGCAACATGCTGGTGACCCTAAGTCTGTCTGTGCAACATGCTGGTGACCCTAAGTCTGTCTGTGCAACATGCTGGTGACCCAAGCCTGTCTGTGCAACATGCTGGTGACCCAAGCCTGTCTGTGCAACATGCAGGTGACCCTAGTCTGTCTGTGCAACATGCTGGTGACCCAAGCCTGTCTGTGCAACATGCTGGTGACCCAAGCCTGTCTGTGCAACATGCTGGTGACCCTAAGTCTGTCTGTGCAACATGCTGGTGACCCAAGCCTGTCTGTGCAACATGCTGGTGACCCTAAGTCTGTCTGTGCAACATGCAGGTGACCCTAAGTCTGTCTGTGCAACATGCAGGTGACCCTAGTCTGTCTGTGCAACATGCAGGTGACCCTAAGTCTGTCTGTGCAACATGTGGTGACCCTAAGTCTGTCTGTGCAACATGCAGGTGACCCTAAGTCTGTCTGTGCAACATGCTGGTGACCCAAGCCTGTCTGTGCAACATGCAGGTGACCCTAAGTCTGTCTGTGCAACATGCTGGTGACCCTAAGTCTGTCTGTGCAACATGCTGGTGACCCTAAGTCTGTCTGTGCAACATGCTGGTGACCCTAAGTCTGTCTGTGCAACATGCTGGTGACCCTAAGTCTGTCTGTGCAACATGCAGGTGACCCTAGTCTGTCTGTGCAACATGTGGTGACCCTAAGTCTGTCTGTGCAACATGCAGGTGACCCTAGTCTGTCTGTGCAACATGCTGGTGACCCAAGCCTGTCTGTGCAACATGCTGGTGACCCAAGCCTGTCTGTGCAACATGCTGGTGACCCTAAGTCTGTCTGTGCAACATGCTGGTGACCCTAAGTCTGTCTGTGCAACATGCTGGTGACCCAAGCCTGTCTGTGCAACATGCTGGTGACCCAAGCCTGTCTGTGCAACATGCAGGTGACCCTAGTCTGTCTGTGCAACATGCTGGTGACCCAAGCCTGTCTGTGCAACATGCTGGTGACCCAAGCCTGTCTGTGCAACTTGCGGGTGCCCCAAAGTCTGTCGGGGTGCAACATGCGGTGACCCGGGCCTTTTCTGTGCAAATGCTGGTGACCCTAAGTTGTCTGTGCAACTTGCAGGTGCCCCAAAAGTCTGTCTGTGCAACATGCTGGTGACCCAAGCCTGTCTGTGAAACATGCGGTGACCCAAGCCTGTCTGTGCAACATGCGGTGCCCCTTTAAGTCTGTCTGTGCAACTTGCGGTGACCCAAGCCTGTCTGTGAACATGCAGGTGACCCAAAGCCCTGTCTGTGCAACTTCCCGGTGACCCAAGCCTGTTGTGCAACATGCGGGTTTGACCCAAGCCTGTTTTTGCAACTTGCAGGTGACCCTAGTCTGTCTTTTGCAACATGCTGGGGGCCCCAAGCCTGTCTGTGCAACATGCTGGTGACCCTAAGTCTGTCTGTGCAACATGCTGGTGACCCTAAGTCTCTCTGTGCAACATGCTGTGACCCTAAGTCTGTGCAACATGCTGGTGACCCAAGCCTGTCTGTGCAACATGCTGGTGACCCTAAGTCTGTCTGTGCAACATGCTGGTGACCCTAAGTCTGTCTGTGCAACATGCTGTTGACCCAAGCCTGTCTGTGCAACATGCTGGTGACCCTAAGTCTATCTGTGCAACATGCTGGTGACCCTAAGTCTGTCTGTGCAACATGCTGGTGACCCTAAGTCTGTCTGTGCAACATGCTGGTGACCCTTGTCTGTCTGTGCAACATGCTGGTGACCCTAAGTCTGTCTGTGCAACATGCTGGTGACCCTAAGTCTGTCTGTGCAACATGCTGGTGACCCTAAGTCTCTCTGTGCAACTAACATTATTCATTTTCTAACTTGCAGGATCCCTTCAGACCAGAGTGGTACCTAGATATTCCCCGCCCAAGTTCTGTTATCCCTTGACGCTGAGCAGCCCCCGTCAGGTGACACCAAGCTTGCTGGTAGTGACGCGTCAGGAGACGGGCGTGACCAACATCAGGTCCTGAGGTCTTCGCTTCAAGAGACTTGTTAAAAAACGTGACGGATTTTCTTACTTGACTCACATGTCTCATCAACGAGGCCAACTCACCCTCCCGCTCCCTCTCCTGTCACATCTCCACCCAACCAAACACCACCACCCAACCCCCAACCCTTTCACTTCCCACTCTAATTCTCCCTCTTTCCCCTCCTCTCTCTCTCTCTCTCTCTCTCTCTCTCTCTCTCTCTCTCTCTCTCTCTCTCCCCCTCGCCCCCTTCTCCTACCCGTGCCTCCTCCGCCGTTGCAGTTTCGCGTGTAACTTTGATCTCAGCCACCAAAACATACCCTTTGATGTCGGCGAATCTGCACGAGTGTCACCCACGAGCGCGTTAATCATGGCATCTTTACGCCCGATTTGCATAAGACTGTGTCAAGACCTGCTAGTCGGCCGAGTTGACGGGATTACCAGGTCCTCCCTGGCCCGACCCCTGCCACTCTCACACATCCTCTCTCTCTCTCTCTCTCTCTCTCTCTCTCTCTCTCTCTCTCTCTCTCTCTCTCTCTCTCTCTCTCTCTCTCTCTCTCTCTCTCTCTCTCTCTCTCGTTCACACTCTCCCTGGAGCTTTCTCTTATACTCCCACCCTCCCTGGCACTCTACATCCCGCCTACTTCTGTAGATGCTCTTTCTTACTATGTCCCTCTCCCACGACATCTCAGCAAACACCACCCTTTTTCTCCTAGTACCACGCCCACATCACCCTCCTCCCTGCCACGCCCACACAACCCTCGTCCCCGCCACGCCCACACAACCCTCCTCCCTGCCACGCCCACATCACCCTCCTCCCCACTACGCCCTCACGCCCACACAACCCTCCTCCCCGCCACGCCCACACAACCCTCCTCCCCGCCACGCCCACATCACCCTCCTCCCCACTACGCCCTCACGCCCACACAACCCTCCTCCCCGCCACTCCCAGCACATCACACCAGTTGGGCTGCCCTTCACGCCTGCGTGCTTCATCATTAGAGCTCAGCTGGATTATTCATAATTGATCATCGTTTTTCTCCCAGGATCTTGGGGTGGCTAGGAAGGGGGGTGGGAGGGGGTGGCTGGGGTTTGGGGGGTGAGGGTGTGGGGCGAGGAGGTCTTCTCAATGCTCGACTTTCATCTGATGTTAGTTCGCTCTGAATAAATTACCCGAGGTCTTCTTAGTGTAGTTATTAATAAACCAATTCATGCAAAGACGCCTCATCTGCTGCCGAGGAATATTAATGTCTTACAGTTTTCTCTCAGACCACAAGAAACGGGTCATATTGGCGTTAAGTCCATTTTCTGTGAGATATTTAACTTTATTTAATTTTCGTTCATTCTCCTAAAAAAAAAAAAAAAAAAAAACTGAGTCGACATGATATTTACGTAAATAATGTTTGTTATCCATTTCATTATTTTTAGAAATTTTTTGGTGTAACTTGACCATGTTTTATTTGTCTTTGGTTCCTGTACGTTTCGTTCCTGATCAAGGGAGCGGTTTGGACTCACTATCAGCCTTGAGAACCAGCTGTTGTAAGGTGAGGGTTTAAGTTCTTGCTTGACGTTAGCCAGGCACGGCCACCACTGCCTGCCAGCAGCTCCTCCAGGTTGCCAACAGCCCCTGACAACACTGCACTTTCATATCAGCACCTGCGTGTTTGGTTATCGTCCCTAACTGACACCTGCCAACCCTGCGCCTCGCAACACTACGTCTCCCAACACCACACCTGCCGATATTACGTCTTCCTCCACTATACCTGCCAACACTACACCTGCCAATATTACGTCTTCCTCCACTATACCTGCCAACACTACACCTGCCAACACTATGCCTCCCAACAACACACCTTCTAACACTACACCTGCCATCACTACGCCTCCCACCACACTGTACCTACCAGCCCTACGACTCCGTAGCAATATGTATAGTTTTACGTCTTATGTTGATATCATAGACGTAGGTCTGTCTCCACGGGGCCAGACCTTAAACAAAATACAAGAATGGTCTAAATCAACGGAAAGGCAAAACGAATACACGATAATTGATCTAAGATTTCTGGAAGAAGTGGAATGCCCGAGTTTTAAAAAAGGGTCATGTAAGACGTCGGTGTTGGGGGAGACACGAAAACGTAAAGAGTTCGAGAGTTTAACGGTGTAAGGAAAGAAACAAATATCAACACGGTTCATCCGTGTGCTGCATAACGATCATATAGTAATCGTACGACGTAATGGATTACCCGAGTAATACATGGTCTAGCTAGTAGCAGGAGCACATATCTAGCCAGTTCTCGGAGGCAGAAACCAAAGTGATACCTACAGAAGAAATGAAGAGAAGCAACATTACCACGTTGGTTAAGTGGGTGAAGTTTTCTGGTCAGTTCTGACACCTCAATCATCACTTCTTGACACCTTCCATTGCGACACCTCTATGCAAGAAGAAACCACACCCTCTTAACACCTTATTAACCCTACCTTCACAGGCAACACCCAAACAACACAGTCCTCACACCGTGCCAACACCCGCTACACCCCACTAACACCTCCTGATGGTGACAGAGACTAGCCTCGTTCCGTCACCCGCTCACAGTTACTCATGTCTCTCCCTCGTATTCCTGGCAGTGACGGCTTCGCGCCACATATACCGCCAAGGTGTGAAAACCCGCCAACTAATGTGGCGTGATTAGCCATAATGCGCCGTAGAAGGCGGTAAAATATGAATCACAGAGGAGGTTTTGCCGTCGCCATTAACTTTGATGCTGAAGGTACAGCGAAAAATTTTCTTCGTTAGATAAATTCGAAGATCTGTGGTGTCTGTGGTGGCTGTGGTGGCTGTGGTAATAATGAGATGATGTTCCTTGCTTTCTGGGGTCGGTTAGCTGGAGGCGAGACTAGTCCCTGAGGAAGGCTCCACAAGGGTTGGCTCTCACGACAGAGACCGAGTGACTGTGAAATTCTATGTATCTTACAGGGTAATGGATGGACTGGTGGCTGCGGCGGTGAGGGGTGGCCGTGTGAGAGACGGGCTGGGATGGGAAAGGAGTGGGAGAGTGAGGGAGAGGTTTTAGCGTGGAGAGGGAGTGGGGGGGAGTTGTGTGAGAGGAGAGGGGGGGGCGTGTGGGGGGATGGGTTGTGGGTTAAAGGAAAGGTCGGGAGAGTAAAGTAAGAAGAGGATGTAAGACGAAAGGAAGAGGTGGTGAAGGGTTATTTCTCCCACAACTGTCCTCCCACACACCCCTCTCCCTTCCCCTAACAACAGTGTTCCCATGCCCTGCCCTCCACCCACATCAGTGTTGCCACACCTTGCCCTCCGTCCACAACAGTGTTGCCAGCTGCGGGGGTGACGGGGATGGAGTCATTAGACGGCCTCCATCATGGCCGCTGCGGGAGTTGTGACAGCCAGCGGCTCATCACTCATCCATGCTTAATTTGGCTCCTGATGCGAGCAGCAGCAGCAGCAGCAGCAGCAGCAGCAGCAGTGGCGGCGGCGGCTGCGGTGAGGTTTAATTGCACTTTTACTGACGGTCACCGTGGGTCTCCCAAGTCCTCAGCCTTGGCCTCCATGGCGCCCTTTTCTTGTTCCTCGATCGTCTTTTGTTTCACCGCCGATGGACGCCGGCGCCTGGCCTAGTGCATGATAGGGATGATGATCCGGTGTACGTGTACGTACGTGAGTGCGTCAAGAGGCGATGCAGCCACGGGTGAACCGCGAGGAGAAATTGGGTGAAACATTGTGGATTGATGAGGAAGTTCCGGGTCTGTCCATGACGCTCAGCAGATGGGCCGCCACCGCCATATTGGATATTTTCCTTCCAACTGCCGCACTTTCTGACCTTCATTGGCGGATGGATTCTCATAAAAAAAAGTCGTTCTTTTAGCCAATGATACATCATAAAAACTAAGGAAAAATATATGAAAATATATAAGAATTCAGATAAACATACGTACATGCAAGCGATTATTACGGAGTTAAATAAATATTCTTTGGCAACAAGAAATGCATTTGCACCTTGAGGTGTTCACAGGCTTATGGTTCTTCGATTGAATAATAAACTTGTGATATTCATCATCTTTATATGTAATAAATGTCAGCCGGACGACCTGCACAGATTTACAAGAGAAAAAATAATTGACTTGGCGCACTAACCTAACCAGGTGACTGTGAGAAACGAAATCATACAGAGTATCATACTTTATCTAGGAGCATTATACATCATCTTCACCATCATATAAAGTATCATACTTTATCTAGGAGCATTATACATCATCTTCACCATCATATAAAGTATCATACTTTATCTAGGAGCATTATACATCATCTTCACCATCATATAAAGTATCATACTTTATCCAGGAGCATTATACATCATCTTCACCATCATATAAAGTATCATACTTTATCCAGGAGCATTATACATCATCTTCACCATCATATAAAGTATCATACTTTATCCAGGAGCATTATACATCATCTTCTCCATCATTACAGAATATAAGGAACTAATTAGACTAATTGTATTCAAAATAATCCCAAATTTAAGGATATCGTGTCTTTACTACCGTACTCCTGGCTGAGACGGTATGGGCAGCTGAGGCCTTAATCAAGGCCATCCTATTAACGCTACACACACACACACACACACACACACACACACACCGTCATGTAGTGGTCAGCCTCCTATGAGTCATCATGGCCCGACCCTGGGATAACAATCATCACAGGGTCGGGCCCGCATGAGTTCGAATCCTGGGTGCGTCAGTCTACCCACATTCCAACCCAGGTGTTCATCCTCCCCTCAGGGCTGTCGATATATAGGTACTTGGCTTAGGCTGAGGAGTGTGGTTGTGCATACATATACAGGAGTAGAGACGTTATACATATGTATATGCAAGGTTAAGAAACAGGGCAATACAGGTGTGGAACTCTCTCCCCGCAACACACAAACAGTAATCACACACATCAATACATGGGACCCCACGAGTATATAACTCCTTCCGTAATGTGCAAACTGGTATTATGTATTTGCATATACACACAACAGTCATATACACACAGGCAGTTAGAAATACATATCTTCGTCAACCCAGTATGTATATATATTTCATAACACATTCTTTTTGTAAAACTTGGGATTTCTCGACGCTGAGAAATGTATGAATTATACAGAAAAACACTGTATTCTCTGTTCTTATCAGTATTTACAATATGAACTACATCATGATTTACAATATGAACTACATAATGATTTACGATATGAACCAAGACAGTATATGTCTTTCATATATTAGACAGTAAATTCTCCAGTCCCTCTATATTAATGCAACCAATTTACATCTTAAGCGAAGTCAAGTTTTCTCCATCTCACTATCTTCAGCAGTGAAGCCACCACCTTCTCTACAGTGTAGAGTGGGATCAGAATTAAGACAGTTACTTCACTACTGAACGAGATATGTGACCAAACCACAAGTCTAGTGAGGAGCAAGCCAGACATGGTGGGGAGCAAACCAGGCCAGCCAGGCGTGGTGGGGAGCAAGCCAAGCCAGCCAGGCGTGGTGGGGAGCAAGCCAGGCCAGCCAGGCGTGGTGGGGAGCAAGCCAGGCCAGCCAGGCGTGGTGGGGAGCAAGCCAGGCCAGCCAGGCGTGGTGGGGAGCAAGCCAAGCCAGCCAGGCGTGGTGGGGAGCAAGCCAGGCCAGCCAGGCGTGATGGGGAGCAAGCCAGGCCAGCCAGGCGTGGTGGGGAGCAAGCCAGGCCAGCCAGGCGTGATGGGGAGCAAGCCAAGCCAGCCAGGCGTGGTGGGGAGCAAGCCAGGCCAGCCAGGCGTGATGGGGAGCAAGCCAGGCCAGTCAGTTTTGATGGGGAGCAAGCCAGGCCAGCCAGGCGTGGTGGGGAACAAGCCAGGCCAGCCAGGCGTGGTGGGGAACAAGCCAGGCGTGGTGGGGAGCAAGCCAGGCGTGATGGGGAGCAAGCCAGGCCAGTCAGATATGGTGGGGAGCAAGGCAAGCCAGCCAGTTTTGATGGGGAGCAAGCCAGGCGTGGTGGGGAGCAAGGCAAGCCAGCCAGTTTCGATGGGAAGCAAGCCAGGCCAGCCAGGCGTGGTGGGGAGCAAGCCAGGCCAGCCAGCTCTGATGGGGAGAAAGCGCTCCTTCCACTCACGCTACCAAGCGTCACTTAAATTAACATTCTATCTGAGGGCGTGTCAGTCCGGGAGGCGCGCTGTTCCACACACGCCTAATTTCTTTTGTACGGCTGTTAGCAGCGCAGGACTATTTTTACGCACTCAGCGTCCGGGTTTGTTGTCGGACCAGTGAATGAGCACAATTGCCTGTATCGTTTATTTCATGGGCCAGTGAATGAGCACAGTTGCTTAGGTTATGCTTATTTCATGGCCTGGTCAATTAGCATAGTTGTTTAGGTTGTGCTTAATTCAAAAGCCAATGAATCAGTATAGTCGTTCAGGTCGTGTTTATTTCGTGGGCCAGTCAGTGAGCATAGTTGTTCAGGTCGTCTTTATTTTCTGGGCCAGTCAGTGAGTATAGTTGTGCAGATCGCATTCTTCTCGTGAGCCAATCAGTGAGCAAAGTCGTTCGAGTCGAGTTTATTTCGTTGGCCAGGCAGTGAGCATAATCGTTCAGGTCGTGTTTCTTTATTTCGTGGGCCAGTCAGTGAGCGTAGTTCTTTAGACCATGGTTATCTCGTAAGCCACTGAATGAGCATATTTGTTTAAATTCTTTATGTCAAGCCTACGAAAGCGCCAAGTTCCTCAGGTAATATATATATATATATATATATATATATATATATATATATATATATATATATATATATATATATATATATATACTATATACGTGTGGTGGATTTATATATGAATAGAAAATGTTTTTGGTTTTATTTATGACGTCGGTAATTGCCAGAGCATAGATATCTGGCCGCAGCCATGTTTGATAGGAACGGCCACCGAACAAGCATAGACGGTTCGTTTCGTTGCATATATATGACCCCGTCGGCGAGAATTAATGTATCGGACTACTGAATAAGCATAAGGTTGATCAACATCAATATGGTGAGGCTCAGGCAGAGAAGGAAAGTTGAAATGTATTTGTTTTTCATGCCACTTGAGGAAGGATGAATGGCCAGGCGTTGTTTTTGCAGTAGGCCACTAAAGAAGCATATGGACATAACCGGTATTTGTCTGATGGCCCACTTAGAGAGCATGATTTGTTGTCGTGTTTTTATGGTGGTGGTGGTGGTGGTGGGCCACCACCCAAGCATAACTTGTTAGGTAATATCTAAAGAGTGGAATACTAAATGAGCATGGATGATCATGCTTTATTTTGCCCATTAGTGAGCATACTTTCAAACACCAATTTTATCATTTGTTCACATGAGTAGCGATCTAACCGTCGTTACAAACATACCGTAGTGTTTCGTCACAGCTGTCCACTAAGCGAGCATATCGAGATTATATTTTATGAAGGGGGCCACTAATCGAGCATAGGTGACAGTCTCGATAAGCGTGGCACTCCGGGCCCCGTTGGTCACGTGATCAGTGCCAAGGTTGTCTGGGAGGCACTTGACACCTCTGCCAAGAGGCTATAATTCTCAGCCAACTATCACACTTGAGGACCTGAGAATAATGAGACTACTAATAAGTCTCTAGATCCATCTTAAGGACAGGACCACTCAGTGTGGATTAATTTCATATATCAATATAATGATTTCCTGTTGTCACTGGCTGCTTTGAACCACCTGTTGTGAAGGGTAACTTTGAACCACCTGTTGTGAAGGGTAACTTTGAACCACCTGTTGTGAAGGGTAACTTTGAACCACCTGTTGTGAAGGGTAACTTTGAACCATCTGCTGTGAAGGGTAACTTTGAACCACCTGCTGTGAAGGGTAACTTTGAACCATCTGCTGTGAAGGGTAACTTTGAACCACCCGCTATGAAAGGTAGCTTTGAACCATCAGCTGTGAAGGGTAAATTTGAACAGCTCAACCAGTACCTCTGCAACATTACTTTGAAGAAAAACGTGTTCTTAGCAGCATTTACTTTCAACATTATATCTTTGACAAGTTCGATATTGATGACTTTGAAAGTCAATACTTTGAACTACTTTGCTTGAGCAGTAGTAATATGTCTTCCCTAAGAATCTCTAGATCAAGTGAATTATGTATTGGAAATTTAAGACTAGCAATTTGAATATCAATTCGCATCTTTTATTTCGTAGGATATTTTTCTTGTTAGAGACAATATCTCATAGTTATATGCATATCATTTTAACATATTTACACCAGGGGAGATTAATCTTGCATTATTTACGAACCAGTGGAAGTGAACGTAGCTATAAAAGATTAATCTTACTTTCTAATCAACAAGTGACTCCACACACACACACACACACACACACACACACACACACACACAGCATCTTCAGAAGAACAGATAATTACCATAGCAACAACATATGTGACAACACCTGTGTTTACTTCCGCTGTCTGACAATCCATTTGACTTCACGGTGGTTACCTGACGCAAACAGACGAGCCACACATCTTCACTGGGACATCCTTGCTTAGCTAGGAATCCACTGAATGACGCCAACATCTTACTTACTGTGGTAGATGGAGAGAAACATCCTGGTCATTACTGTAAGTGGGAGGAACATCCTACTCACTCCTGTAGGTGGGAGGAGCATCCTACTCCGGTAGGTGGGAGGAGCATCCTACTCACTCCTGTATGTGGGAGGAGCATCCTACTCACTCCTGTAGGTGGGAGGAGCATCCTACTCACTCCTGTAGGTGGGAGGAGCATCTTACTCACTCCAGTAGGTGGGAGGAGCATCCTACTCACTCCTGTAGGTGGGAGGAGCATCTTACTCACTCCTGTAAGAGGAAAGAACATCCTAACTCACTCCATGTAGGTGAGAGGAAAGATCCTACCCACTCCTGTCGGTAGGATGAAACATCCTACCCACTTCTGTAGGTGGGAGGGAGCGTGCAGCAAGCACCCCGGCCCTGAGCGTGCAGGCAGCAGTACATCTGGTCCAGCAGCAGCAGCAGCAGCAGCAGCGAGTTACGGGACAGTCGGCGCGTCCCACAATGCGTTTACACTGCGCTATTGTTCCCCGGGCACCATGGGTCTGACCCACGAACATCTCGCACTGTAAACCCGTGCGTGGGTATCCTTCATCCGGGTTTACATCGCTCCCTCCTGCCCCTGGTGGGGTCGTCGGAGAAGAGGAGCTTGCAACCATGGACTCCATCTCCAGCAGGTTCTCTTCCTCGTCTCCACTCGCTGTTGACACGGCTCTGGCGGGAGCGCCTGGTGTCTGAGAGCTGATGATGGGCACCGCTGGGGAAGGAGGTGACCAGCTCCTGGAAGCATCCTCGCGACCTCTCCTCAGCAATACACATGGTGAACTTCCCTAGGTCACTTGACATGGTATGGTGACCTCCCTTGGTCGCCAGGTAAGGTCTCTGAGCCACCAGGTAGAACCAGGCCAAACCTATTTAGTCTCAGGTTACAGACTGTTGGTCCACCTGGTACTTGTGTTGAACGTCCTCTGGCCTAGTCCTCCCGAGTATTCTGAAACAATGTTGATTATTCTTGAGGTTCCACGTCTCAAAGAGGATCTAATCCCTCGTCTTCCACTGGCGTTCAGTCTCATCTCTCCTATTATCTTCGTACCACTTCGCTGATCGAAGCTTAAAGTCTCCACCTTGTTTAGAACTTGTGGTTCCATCTTGTTCTGAGTTACTCGTTCTTTGTACACAGCTGGTGTATGTCTAAGTGGAACGTCTCCGTTTCTTTGTCGTAGTATGAGTCTTTGTATATCATGCAAGAGATTCTAAATCCCCACTCAGAATTATACATAATGCACACGTGTCATGATACGAGAGATTCTGTACTTAATGCGTACAGTGATAAGACAGTAGTAACACATGACACGCGATACATCATGGCTATGTATATCGTTTTCACAAGAGCCAAGTCCAGGAAAAGTTAAGCGAATATAAGAATTCCCTCGAAATTATACCGTGATAAATCTTTTGTTAAATTGCCGTCAAAAAATAAGAAAAAACAAATCCAGAGGCAATGAAGCTAATGGGGACACCAATTTTTTAAAAGAATAAAGAAGTCCTCTGTGCAAGAAAGCAAGCCCACAGCAGGCCATGGAACACGTAAACTACACGACAGGTAAATATGTAATAAGAGAGACAGGGGATACGAAGAGAAATAAATAGCGTTGTAAGAAAATGAGTTAAAGAAATTTAGTTAGGGGACCTTACTGTACACGAGCCAAAAGTTAAAAGCTCATAGGAATTAATGAAGTTTAAGACACGGATATAAAAGCCTTGATTGACACATCAGGGTTGTGCAATGTTATCAGATCATAAATCATGTTCACATCAGCCAGGTGCTCCACCCAGCCCTTCACACAAGCCCACATATCCTTCACTTCCCATCACTTGATAATATCCAATTTTCTTCATCGTTTTATGGTGACAAGATATAAAAAAATCATTGACTTTATCATCATGTTTATGTTGGATATTCAGTTACACATGTATACACTGGCTCTCTGTCGTCATGCATTTACATATATACACGTACTTATACACATATACACACTGACATACAGGCACATCTGTAAACACACACACACACACACACACACACACACACACACTCCAGAGCCAAAGTCAACGCCCACTCCAATGTCTAAGCCCACACCCACGCCCACGCCTTGGCGACACCCACGCCCACGCCACTACGCCCTTGTGCTTGCATTAACAGCCATATTCCGCCAGAAGACAAGCAACACCTTTGAGTGCCACGGGGCGCGGCTCTGGACTCCATCTTAATCTCGTAAAATCATTTCTTTACAGAAACTTAAGTTCTCTGGTGTCACCTCATAACACCTCAAAAAGATACATGATCAAAGTGTTGGATGAATACATTATCTATGCAAACATCTCCGACATAAATACATTATCTATGCAAATATCTCCAACTTTTAATCATTAACTCAATAAAAGCTCATGTGGTAAACACAGGCGCTCTCAAACTACATACTGTCACACTACACTCACGTTAATGAGGTATAATCACTCTGCCCTTAGACTACACACACTCACACTACTCATGATAATGAGGCATAATCACTCCGTACATCATGAGATACTTTGCCTGACTTTGCTGTCACAAAAGAAGTTAAATATGCCATCATTTCTCTCACATAAACATAGCTTCCAAGCCAGTTTGTTCTAACTTGTATACATCTGTACTTCTGTGTCTGGGTGTTTGTCTCTCTGTGTGTTGTCTGAGTGCTTCCGTTTCTGTTAGTCTGTCTGCCTCTCCATTTGTCGCTCTTTTTCTCTCTCTTCTTCCTCTTTCCCTCACTTTCTCTTCGTCTCTGTCTCTCTCTCACACACAAGCGCTCTCGCTCTATCTAGACCAGTGAAACTCCAGTACCATCACTGCTAACACACTCTTTCCTTCTATCCCCACCCCTCACCTCCCCTTTCACCCATCGCACAACAAATCTCCCTAATCCCCCTTCCTCCCTTTCTTGAAATTCTCCCAAACCCAACTCCCCATCCCACGTCCCTTTCTCCCTTCACCCCGTTAAAAGAATCCCGCCCATAGTAGAGTTCCTCTCTTACACTCTACCCCGAGAACAGCCTAAGATATACTTTCTTCCTAAACCGCCTGTATAAATTCCCCCTAACGCTGCTGTAAGCTACATTCCACCGAGGAGGGGCGGGGGAGAAGTAGGGAGAGGGTGTGTGTGTGTGTGTGTGTGTGTGTGTGTGTGTGTGTGTGTGTGTGTGTGTGTGTGTGAGGCTTAGGAGGGCTAGAATGGCTGGTGGGAGAGTGAGAGAAAGAAAGAGAGCTGGAGAGAAAGAGGGAGAGAGAGAAAAAAAGCAAAGAGACAGAGACAAAAAGACAGAGTCAAACAGAATAACATGAGAGGGAGGGAGAGAGCGCCCGCAGGGAGTGAGGAAGGAAGGCTGGGAGCGAGGGAGGGAGGGAGGGAGGGAGGGAGGGAGCGATGGAGGGAAGGAGGGAGGGAGGGAGTGTGTTCGTATATACCGAGCATGATAGAGGGGTGGGGGGCTAGGTTCCTTGAATGCACGGCTGGCCTTAAGAATGGTTATCCTATTTATGTCAGGTACAGCCAAGTTGTGGCTGGGATTTCAGGTAGAGGAGGTGCACAAATAATGCTTCTTTACGAGCCTCCTTCAGGAAACAGTTATAGTGTGGTTGGTCGTTACGTTCTCACTTTATTCTTGGCTGTATTTGTGTGGCAGTGGGAGAGGAGGTGGTGTGTGTGTGTGTGTGTGTGTGTGTGTGTGTGGTGGGAAGGAGAGGGAGTAAGGGGGAGAAAGAGAGAGAGGGAGGAGAAGTAGAGATTGAAGGAGAAGCAGGATGGAGTTGTACATATTTATATGTAAAGGTGGTGGAGGGGGGGATAGATGTGTTGGTGATGGTGGAAGGGCGGGGATGGGGGCTATGTTTGGGAAAATGGGGACAGAGAGAGAGAGAGAGAGAGAGAGAGAGAGAGAGAGAGAGAGAGAGAGAGAGAGAGAGAGAGGTGAGGGAAGGTTGTCGTGGATGAAGCCGGTCACACAGCGGTGACCCGACTGTGTCTTTGTACCTCGTGGTTCTCTTAACCTCGAGTGGTGATCACGAGACAGTTTTCAAGATATCCACATTTTTTTTCTTTACGTCTTGCCTCACGCAACACGTTTTCTTTATCTTCACACACGCCTTCTTTATTGCCTTTAGGTTATCCACATCTTCCTCCCCACGTAACTATAGTTTTTCCAGTATTCTACAGACACACTCTCGTTGTGATCATGTTTTGCCTTTGATTTTGTCCCATTCCTTCCATTCTGCCCATTCCTGGTTCTATATCCTCAACATTCTCTCTTCTCTCTCTCTCTCTCTCTCTCTCTCTCTCTCTCTCTCTCTCTCCTCTCTCTCTCTCTCTCTCTCTCTCTCTCTCTCTCTCTCTCTCTCTCCATTATCTTCTAAGGATCCTTCCTGACCTCATCACTAAGAATTCTTCTAATTTCACTCCTATCTTTCCTTCATATTTTTTCCCTGTTTCTCGCGTTGGTCAGGTAGCGCCGGAAAAGATGAAAAAAAAAAAAAACTCATTCGCTCTAGCTGTCGTGTTTAACGGACCGAAACCACAGCTACCTTATACACAACCTTCCATATAGTCTCCCATCTCCATACAACATCCTCACTCTCCCTTCCTTCTCCCTCCTCCCTCTCACCCTGAGTTCTCCTCCCGTCCTTCCTCCCTGGCTCTCCCTCCTTCCATGCCCCGGTCCCCATTTTTCATCATGGTCTACCCTAGCGGTCGTTTTCCGTCATTGATCTCGGCTGGTGGATATAATGGTCCGGGGCTTTTCAGACGACGGTAGTTATGGCGTTTAGTGCACATAAAACCATCATTTGGGTTGTTTATGGGACGCCCGATCGGTAAATAAGGGAATGAAGAGCTTGGAAGAGAGAAGTGCAGAAATCATTGTGAGAGCGATGAGAAGGAAGTGTGGGGAGAGGGGTGAGCTGGTGGTGAGGGAGAGCTGGAGTGCAATA
This sequence comes from Panulirus ornatus, assembly GCF_036320965.1. Taxonomy (NCBI): domain Eukaryota; kingdom Metazoa; phylum Arthropoda; class Malacostraca; order Decapoda; family Palinuridae; genus Panulirus; species Panulirus ornatus. Next base: position 3,372,955 of record NC_092233.1, on the reverse strand, counting down.
GATAGATTAGACAGATAGATAGATAGATTGGAGAGAGAGAGAGAGAGAGAGAGAGAGAGAGAGAGAGAGAGAGAGAGAGAGAGAGAGAGAGAGAGAGAGAGAGAGCCAATGGCCCACGTTTCCGTTATCTGTTTCCGAACTAGAATCTATCTATTCCTCCTCTAAGTCGATGAGGTAAAGATAGAATTGTAACAAGGTTGTATCTCCGTGCATCACAACCTCCAGCAACAACAGCCAGCAGGAAGAGAATGAAACAGAATGCATTGTAGTATGTCTGCAGGGAACATAACAAGACGGAGAGAACAGAAATCCAAGTGTTAGATCTTCACGCACTACACCACTCTCTGCTGCACTAGAACATATTTTGAGGATTTAGAATAAGAAAAGTAAGTTAGTTTTGATATATTTTGTCCCTACGTTCATTCAGTAGATACCTGAACTATTATAGAATGCACCTAGCCGGTTTTGAAGGGTATGTATCGCCTTTGAATTAACACTACGGTACCTTATTCCAGCGTTCAATACATCAGTTTGCAAAGAATTTTTTTCCCACGTCGGTATCTCATCTATCTTAGTAAGTGTATTCTCTTGTACTTTAAAAAAAAAAATGCTGTCGAAATGAATCAAGGTTTTGAAAGCTTGTGTTAGGTCACCACCAAGTCTACGCTTCTTAGGAGAAAATCTAATTTTCTTAACCTGTCATCATACGTCAGGTTTCACAGAGATGGAATCAGTTTCGTCGACCTTCTTTGTATGTGTTCCAGTTTTTCATAGTTTGGTGACCAGAACTGAGCCGCATATTTACGATGTGGTTTTACTAGAGTATCAGAATGAGAGGGAATTGTTTCTGGTGAATTTTAGTCATGGTTCATATTTATGAATCCTAACATCCGGGTTCCTTTTAAGATAATGCTTGACAGTGTTTCGTATGTCTATCTTGGGTTACAATTATCATTCATTATAACGTTAATATCCTTCTCTTCATTAACTATAGTCTGCGGATTTCAAAATATTTGATAGTCGTGTCTAGTGTTTTCATCTACATTAACTACATCTGACCATTTGCCATTTTTTCTGACCACTTGGCTACTTTGTCAGGATCTGTCTCAAGTCATTTCAGTCCTGTTTATTTAACGCCTCTACCTCTTACTTCTGCGTCACCAGCAAATTTGGGAGTACGAGACACGACCCAGTTCTGAATTCTTAACGTATACTATGAAGGAGAGAGAGAGAGAGAGAGAGAGAGAGAGAGAGAGAGAGAGAGAGAGAGAGAGAGAGAGAGAGAGAGAGAGAGAGAGAGAGAGAGAGAGAGAGAGAGAGAGAGAGAGAGAGAGTGAATTGTGGAAACGACATAGGATCTAATGTAGAGGAAAAAGTTTTCGAGTTATCTCGATTATTTATGAAGATAAAAAGAGAGAAACTATTATAGATGGAAAGGCGGGGTAGACGTGGACTGAATACATCAGAGGGCGGGAGGCTTTCTTCCTGAAACACGTTCAGTAAAGAGGAAAACATCAGATAAGAGGAGTAGAGAATACGGAAGAGTAGTGACAAGAGATAAACTCAGTGAGGACTGAAAGTGCAAGAATGACATATGAAAACATCAGCAAGGTTGGAAACCTGTTGTGGTGGTGTGGGCAGGTAAGACGCAAGGCTAATTAGAGGCTGGAAGGGATCCATATTATCATGACTTGAGGTATGAGATGATACGCCCAGTGAAGGAACCGCTGAGGGAGGCTGGAGGTGTTTCATGTGACTGATTACTGACTGAGGTGTGTGGGTGGTGGGCCGTGTGTGTAAGGGCGAAGACATGAATGGAGACATTGTATTATGTGACCTTACGTGGTCGAGTGTGGCTTGAGAGGGCAGAAGAAGGTGCGTTGAAATGGTTTGGACATATGGAGAGAATGAGTGAGGAAAGGTTGACAAAGAGGATATGTGTGTCAGAGGTGGAGGGAACAAGGAGAAGCGGAACACAAAATTGGAGGTCGAAAGATGGAGTGAAAAAGATTTTGAGCGATCGAGGCCTGAACATGCAGGAGGTTAAGTTAAAGGCGTGCAAGGAATAGAGTGACGTGGAACGATGTGGTATACAGGGGTCGACGTGCGTCAATGGACTGAACCAGGGCATGTGAAACGTTCGGGATAAACTATGGAAAGATCTGCGGGGCCTGGATGTGGATAGGGCGGTGTGGTTTCGGTACATTAAATATGACAGCCACTACGATAACAACACCTACTCCATCATAGGCCAGCAGAGACCAAAGTTGTAGTCCTCCTTAGGTTTCAGCTGTTGTGGAAGAGTTGTGAGAAGTGGCCACAAGCTGGGCATTCTGCTTAGTATCGACAGAGGAATCCATGTGGTCTGTCTTTTCACAACCTTAACTGTTAGACTCCATTGTGTGTGTGTGTGTGTGTGTGTGTGTGTGTGTGTGTGTGTGTGTGTGTGTGTGTGTGTGTGTGTGTGTGTGTTTCATTATACACCTATTTCTTTGTGCAACACTTATGTTTGTGCTTGCTTATGTATGTCTGTATTTATATATGTATGTATATATGTATTAGCATGATTGTTTTCGTACATACGCATGCCTGAATGTACATGTATGCTTGGCCTTGTTCATACCCGTATGTATGAATGAATACATGCGTATCCATGCGTATGATTTCGTGTGGACGTTCCTGTCTTCGTGTGGCCGTTCGACACCCCCGTAGGTATTCGTACACTTACGTACATCATTACCATCCATCTACTCTACAAATTACACACTGGCCAAGGAGCTGTTCTCACCAGCACTCCAACCATTCGTCTAACAGAACACGCCACAGATTGACCTAAACAAACTACCTCATCCTCCTCCGCATTTGTGCAAACACATTCGCCACTATCAGCTGGCCCTGTTGGGGGGCACCACACACACACACACACACACACACACACACACACACACACACACGTCCAGTTCCCTGTCACACATGAACAACGCCTGCGTGTGTATTGTTGCAGTTGATGGAGGCAATCCACGGGTTGATATATGGCCACAAACTCCTCCAGCAAGTCCCAAGTGTCAGAATGGAAATTGATCGACCAATTGCCTGTCAATAATGTAAATTGTAACTTTATAAAAAAAAAGATTATGGCATGTGATCGCTGAGGTTACCAGTTAAAACTGTTGTCTCATTTTAAGCTTGTGTATTGTAAAGGTAAAATGAATTATATATACTTTTATGTCAGCAAAGTTACACGTCAGGAATCAGAGAATAAAAGATTAGAAAATGCCATTTTTAATGATCCTTTGTGTTGGGCAAAGTTTTAAAAAAGGGAAAATGGGAAGAAAAATGTATTTGTAAAACTCTCGAAACCAAATCTGTTTTGAAGCATTAATCTGATAACCTGTAAATCACACATGTCAAACCACTGAAGAAAATAAATACAAACAACTAAACATTTGAATCAAAAATGCAAAAATTATAATTTTTCCCAGGATGGTAAACACCTCAGCAGCTCATATGGAGGGCCATGAATAAGCTATTGGTTGAACTGGTTTTATTTACATATGTAAGAAATATCTTCTTTTATCATCCTACCCTTGGAAAAATATTACAGATATTAGATATCTCATATATACATACATATATATATATATATATATATATATATATATATATATATATATATATATATATATATATATATATATATATATATATATATATATATATATATTAGTGTTTCCTTAGTCACGTTTGTTTTATATCTATATATTGTACAGCTTTCTATAATCATGTGTGTGTGTGTGTATAGCTTCCAGTAAGAACTGACATGTAGTCATTAAATATAACCAAAACATAGATAGATGACTGAAATTCTTTCTCCAGAACTTCCCTGTAAATATATGTGTTGGCTCCGTACCCCATCACACGAGTCTCCATCACTCCGACAACATTATATTGCTCTGGACCACATCGTACATCACAGCCAATATACTACGTTCACATTTCTTCTCGCTACATATATTATCAACTCGCATGAACGTCTCAGACTGACCACAATCTCCTTGATCAACCCCATCGATTTATATATAAACAATCTATATTCGCGAAGATAGCAGCGCTATATTTGTATCACATATATTGTGCATGAATATAGCTATAGTGGCCATGACTTCATGAAGTCCAGTGTGTAAAGTATAGATAACAGCCATTTATTCTGATCTGTATATAATATGGTGCTGGCCAATCCCTCCTGGCCTCTGGGCAGATTACAAGGTAAACATAATTGATTATACGAATCACGTTGGTCGACTTGATCGCCTGCCACAGGTATATGTATCAATTAATCCCTGAATAAGGCAACCGTGTTATAGGAAGATTATATTACAGTCCAGGCAGGGTACAGACATTCAATTTCTCAAACATAATGTCGGTCCATAAAATGCACGTAAATATGGCATGGACCAGACGTTGGAAAGGGAACCTGGATAGCAACATTCCATCCAATATGTTCTCTTTTTCTGGATTCATGAGATGATAAAGAAGATTGTGGATGTAGTGGGGTAGCCACAACCTTGCTGGGTACCACGAGCTGTGCCGTTTCTGTGTCTGATTCATCAAAGAAGGATACTACAACATTGTTATAACCCCTAGCGCCCCCGAAACACAAGTTCAGTTCATTTTTTCAACACAACGAATCCTTGAATAAAATCCTCGTTTACCTCGTCAACTCTACGATAGAACATGAATCGACACAGCTTCTTTGAAAATGACAACTTGAAACGAAAGATAATAAGGATATAAGACAAAATCCTTAGATTCCTCACACTTATATCTTGTTTTCTAATGGTCTTGCTACACTGTAATAAAATTTTACTATACTGAGAATGAATTTCGCTATACTGAGAAGAAATTTCTATAATGTTGAAAATTATTGTTCTCTGACCCATGTATATTATTAGGCTCTTTTCAGTACGATTTCTTGCCTATAAATTCTGTCAGTCATTTTCTCTAGCTGGAACTGGGGCCTCCTGCACGGGATCTTTTATGTATCTATTCTCAGAAAATGTCTAAAGTGAACGTACTTGAATCTGTAGTTGACGACGACTGTAAAAAAATGTATACAAGTTTTCATTAGATCATTTGCTAACCATAGATTACAAAGAGAAACTTTCTGTTGTTAGCTTTAGAGAGAAGTTACCTATGAAATGCGTAACCAGCAGAGCCGAGTCTGATCTAACATAACCAACTAAAAGCATCCTCACCTTCAGCACAACCAAATGAAGCCCAACTCAACCAACTACAGTTATCCTCACCCCAGCACAACCAACGAGAACCATTGTCAACCACCACCACCACCACCACCACTACGGTCAACCAGAACCATCCTTCACTCACACAACCCGTCAGTACCACCCTCTATCATCACCACCAGCAAGCACCATCCTCCACCAACACAACCATCTAGCACCACACTCCTTCAACACAACCTGCAGTTCCACCCACCACTAACACAACCAGCCAGCACCACCTTCCACCAACATAACCAGTTAGCAGCAGCCTCCATCATCATAACAACTAGTCTGCACCCTACAACAACAAACCCTCCACAAACACAACTAGTCAGTAACACTCTCCACCAACACAACCCTCCACCAACAGCACCCTCCCCCAGCACGACCCTCCACCAACAGCTCCCTCCCCCAGCACAACCCTCCACCAACAACACCCTCCCCCAGCACGACCCTCCACCAACAGCACCCTCCCCCAGCACAACCCTCCACCAACAGCATCCTCCCCCAGCACAACCCTCCACCAACAGCACCCTCCCCCAGCACGACCCTCCACCAACAGCACCCTCCCCCAGCACAACCCTCCACCAACAGCATCCTCCCCCAGCACAACCCTCCACCAACAGCACCCTCCCCCAGCACAACCCTCCACCAACAGCACCCTCCCCCAGCACAACCCTCCACTAACAAAAGTCCCTGACAACCAGAGGCGACAACAGGAAACCTCTTGGCTTTTATAATTACCCGTTAAATGGAAAAAGTCCAGAGGGCCTGATTTATGTAGGGGGAGCGAATGGTGTGGTGGTGGTGGGGGATGAGGAGGAGGGTGAGGGTGATGAGGGCGGCTGCGAGAGGGGAAGGGAGGGGGATAAATGGGAGGAAGAAGAGGTAATGGAGCAACTGTGTCACTTTTACACTCTCTCTCCTCCCCAGGACTTCGTCGCCGGACGTCACCCTTTTCCTTTCCCTCCCCCCCAAAATGAGACAGATGCCCTTGAGTGCCATACTTCCTCAAACACACACACACACACACACACACACACACACACACACACGATGCCCTCCCCCCCCGACCTGCGTACAGTATTGTTGCTCACACGGCGGAGCTCTAGTGTCCGTCTTTTGTGTGCCTGGAAGCGAGGCTTAACCCCTCCTCCTCCTAAAGAAAATATTGTATAGTACGTTCGCTCTGGCTTGCCCTTTTTAAGGAAGGGTGGCTCAAGGCACCAGACCCCTCCACTGGCGTGTCTCTGTCTCTCATATCCTCACGTTAGTCCCCTTAATTTACCAGTCTGATGACTTTTTTTACGCACATTTTTTACGGTATTTATATTTTTGTGTTGATGATTTCAGAGCCGAGTCCTCCTTCGCTCTTCTTAATGATTTCCTGCTGTAATCAACAAGTTTTACCCTGGTTGGGGAACCCTAATGTCGTTTTTTCTGTCTTTATTCTTTACTACTGATTCTGTTTATGCGTCACACACAACACGATTCATTCAAACTTTTTTGTTGATGGATAGGGAGCGGAGCGAGGGAGGTGGGGGCGAGGGAGGTGGAGGCGGGGAGGTGGAGGTAAGGGAGGTGAGGGTGAGGGAGGTGGGGGTGAGGTAGGTGGGGGTGAGGTAGGTGGGGGTGAGTGAGGTAGGGGTAAGGGAGGTGAGGGTGAGGGACGTGAGGATGAGGTAGGTTGGAGTGAGGTAGGTGGGGGTGAGGGAGGTTGGGGTGAGGCAGGTGGGGATGAGGGAGGTTGGGGTGAGGCAGGTGGGGATGAGGGAGGTTGGGGTGAGGCAGGTGGGGATGAGGGAGGTTGGAGTGAGGTTGGTGTGGATTAAGGAGGTTGGGGTGACCATCAGTCTCGGTCTCTGCTTCTCGTATTTACCTTTCCGAATCCACAGTTGCAGTGTAGGACAGAATGTCACACGTGGTCCTCACACATACTTTCATCTGCCACAAGATCATCTCTCATACAGTGACAAGCGCGGGTCGCTGTCTGTCACACTGTTATACCCCACTGAGTAACGGTGTTATTAAGGCCTTTTTTCGAGGCAGGATGGTACGACCTAATCAGCATGAGCAATGTGGTCTGGCCTCTTGACCTGACCCTTAAGTTAAGAGTCAGGTTAAAAATTGTGGCCATCATAACAAAACAGTCGTACTCTCGTGCTCAAGAGTCTTACTGTCGTTCTCAAGGCTCGTACCGTCGTGATCTGCTATGGTCAAGGATCTTATCGCTGTTCTCCAGGGTCGCACCGTCGCACTCAAGGGTATGGGATCTTTATGGGTTGTCACTTCCATCTCCCTCACATCTGGCCTGGATTGTGAGTCTGACGTGCATTATAACACCCTCATCAATTATTACTCATACTAAGGTTACTTTGGCTTAGTATTTTGCCTCTGATGTTCCTTATTTGCCCATCGACCTTCCCTCATCTCTGTGGAGGTTGAATCCTTTTCTGGCTGACTTCCTTTCCTTTGAAGTCCTTTTCTAATGCTATTCACGCTTTCTAGTATTCTTTCCTTCATCTCAAGACCCTTTTATTCTCGTTTCTCTTGTTTATGAATCCTTTCACTTGCCCCTCTTACATCTTCCAACTCTTCTCTTACCTTCCCACTTCCCTCAGCATCACTCACTATCCTGTAACTATACTGATGTATCCTAGACCTCCTTCCCTCCTGATGGGTGGGGGACACCTTTGGGTCCCTGGGCCCCACTCGGGCCCACCTGTCACCCTCCTATGTTCATGTACCGTACCCACTGTACGTTCTATACTGGCCTCCTCCACCTACCCCTAGATATGTGCCCTTCACCCATACTCTCACTGAAAGGCTTTGTCTTTGTATAAGTACACAATACATATTTCAAAAACTAAAACTGAACTTCCTCTTACTCTTTAGATGGCGTAATGAGTCCTTTTAGTCGCCCTTCATTTCTGATTTGTAGAGCCTTTCAAGCACACCCGGCTCCTTCGTGAGTGCTGAACCCTTTTTAACCGCCTTTATCTTGTTTAGATCCTACCTAAGCAACATTTGTATTCTCTAATCCCCTGTAACGCCCCTTTCTATTTCCCTTATCATTTTCGGTCCCTTTCTATCCACCTATTCTGAGGTATAGAGTCTCTCTTTTAACCTCTTTTCTCGAGGATCCTAGACCCTTTCTAGCCCTGGTTTTGCTCGGAGTTGCTCTCTTTATCGCTTCTCAGCCCTTTTCTGATCCCAGTTTGTGTGAGTCAGACGCCTTTCTAGCTGCCATATTAGAATCGTAAACCTGTTCTAACTGTGCCAGTATTGGGGAAGGCTGCCTTAAACCTTCCTCCCACCATAGCTGTCATCACTGTCACCTCCTGACGTGCCTCTTATCTCCCTAGACTTGGCTCAGCTCGCTTCCTCCCCAGCCTCTCTCTCTCTCTCTCTCTCTCTCTCTCTCTCTCTCTCTCTCTCTCTCTCTCTCTCTCTCTCTCTCTCTCTCCTCATCGTAGAGAAACTGAAGTTACTTAAATAATGAATTTACGTTTATCACTTAAGGAATGTAGTATTGTTATTTATATATATATATATATATATATATATATATATATATATATATATATATATATAAACAGATGTTCCTCCTCGTACATAACGTAAGCTGGAGGTCACATGGCACAGATATTTCCTAGACATCTGTGCAGGAAGCAGTAAAATCATGCGGTCTCGCCTGAGTGATATATGAACGGCAGCAAAAACAAACTCACCGCGAGAGTTCGTGACCGATGCAAGCACAACCCCCCCCAGGAGGACTTCCCTGGTAAAACATGGACGTTATGTTTTGGAAAGAACCCTCAGTCCAGACAGCTGAATGCTGGCTGACCCCTTCCCTCGCCCTCCGACCCCTGGATCCGGAAATGTTGGGTTAATACAACATTAATAAAGCGGAGGACACTTTGTCCCCGGCCTCGTTACGGCGTGGCAGCTTGTCCGGCCAATAAGGGCTGGATTAATGGTGATCCCCGAGGCCCGCCACTGAGCGTGGTGCGGGGGGGGTCCTGGCCATCCTACGGCCCCTGAGTGAGCGTGTTGTTGATGTAGAGGTGCTTCTGGGGGCCCTTTATTGAGAATACTGTCGAGTCCCTTGAGTGAGCATACTGTTGATGGGGGGGGGGGAGGGTGTTGTGTGGCCCCTTACTGAGGATATAGAGGCAATTTCGGGGCCCTTTAATGAGAATATAGAGTTGGTTCTGGGGCCCCTTATTGAGAATATAGAGGAAGTTCCAGCGCTCTTAACCGAGAATCTAAGGCCCCCCATTGAGAATACAGTACTCTTGATGTAGGGGCGATTCCGAGGCCCCTGAGTGAACATAACTAAGAAAAAGTGATGATTCTAAGGCCCCTGCGTGAGCATGATACATAAAGCTACTTGGTGAGCCTTGAGGGAGCATGTCGATGAAGATGGTGAAGGTTGGGATATTGAGGAAACCATGTTCTCGCTGTAATGCTCGACTTCCACAGCCTCTCACTGTACCATTATGCAGATTACGGCAAACGTGTGGCCACGGAGGGAGGACACAGCTGCCGCTGTGGTAAGCAGGATGCTGTGTTGGACGTCGTTCCAACACGTGTGAGTGAGCATGTGGTGGTGGCAGGGGCCCCTCAGCACGGTCGTCTGTCATGGTTAAGTCTTAGGTCCTGAGGGGCGTGACGCCGCCCGCACCACTGCACTTCCCTAGCCTATCATCGAGTGAGTGAAGAAGGATAGTTGGTAGGTTGCTTGTATGGGATTTAGGCCTAGCATCTTTAACATCATCAGTTGTTACGAATAAATCTAAGACGACATTGACTATCATTATATATATATATATATATATATATATATATATATATATATATATATATATATATATATATATATATATAGCCCAGCGAATGATGAAATTGAGGTCGAAGTAATTATCTGTGATGACCCTGACTGAACACAGTAGTTCTATAAGCTTTCTAATTGTAGACTTCAAGGCCCGTGAGTGAGGACGGAGTGTCGTCCTCAGGGCCCGTGAGTGAGGATGGAGCGTCCTCAGGGCCCGTGAGTAAGGAAGGAGGGTTCTCAGGGCCCATGAGTGAGCTGTTTAGTTCTGATGGCGATCTCAGAGCCTGTGAGTGAGCGTGGAGTTCTGATAACGACCTCAGGGCCTCTCTGAACCAT